>NC_081569.1:111941028-112243608 GCF_022355385.1 Mustela nigripes
GTGGCTCAGTGGGTTAAAGCCTCTGCCTTCTGCTCAGGTCATGATCTCAGGGTCCTGGGATTGAGTCCCGCATCAGGCTCTCTGCTCAGCAGGGAGCCTGCTTCCTCCTCTTTCTCTCTCTACCTGCCTCTCTGCCTACTTGTGATCTCTCTCTGTCAAATAAATAAATAAAATATTTAAAAAAAAAAAAAGACCTTCTGTGTCTCTAACTTTTAAGATTGTAGTAGCATACTAACTTTCCGCCTGACTGCAGTCTCTCTTACTTGCAGACTGCAGCCTATTTTCCTTGCAAGCTACCATCAGTCAAGTATTGCATTTTTAAGTCTGTATCACTTCTGTATCAAAAAAATTTTGAATAGTTCTTCATTTTCTATAGTATTAATCCTCTTCAAATCCTATCCTTAACTGAAATGACCGCCCTTATACCTTTTAGTTCATCCTCTCCACCTCCAGCCTCATTGGGTGATTCCTCATTCTCTAAATGTACTTTCAAATCTATTATTTTGTTCATTCTGTTTCAGATGTTCCTCCCTTTTTCTATTGTTTAAAGCTCAGTTGGCACCTCCTCTGTGGAACTTTACCATTTGTGCCATCAGAATTAGTTATTTCCTTTTCTGCATTATCATACATACATAGTTTTTTGTTTTAAAACATTAAAAAATGGGTTTTTTTTTTGTTTAAAGACATAAGCATTTACAGGTTTGTTTTACTTTTTCCTTAAAACACTGTGTGACTGAGAAATAGGAATCTCATCTTACCTACCTCAGCATTACTTCCTAGTGATTAATAAAATATCTTACATAGGGAGAGTATTCAATTTATTTTTAGTAAATGAAGTTGAAGGAAAGAAAGTCCCCCTAGGGTGATACAGGAGAAAGCACACCAGAAAAATCTGGACATCTGGTCTTTTTGTTTTGAACTATCTATTTAGACATGTAATGTTGAGCTAATTTTTCAGCCTTTCTATGGTAAAACTTGTCTGCAAGAAATCTTTGTATGTGTCACTCTTATTGCATGGAACACTGGGTGCTCCATGCAAACAATGAATCATGAGACACTACAGCAAAAACTAATGATGAACTGTATGGTTACTAATATAACACAGTTTTTTAAAAAACTTCAAAATGTTGGCTCATATGATAAATTATGTAAATGGTTTCCAGTTGGCTTACATAATAAAGTGCAGTCTCCAAAGCCTAGCATTTAAGGGCTTTTATGGTCTGGTTTTAGTTACTTTTCTAACCTCAACCCCCTCTGATCCCAATTAGGAACCCAGCACTCTACCAATACCCATCTCTACATTCTTTCCTGATCATATTGTGTCGAGTCTCACCTTGGCAGCTGTATCACTTAGTCCTGGCAGGAGTCAAATGCCACATTCAAACAGGATAATGGAGAATTTAATAAAGGAACTAGTTCCAACAGAGTAGCTAGGGTTAAGGAAAAGCAAGATAAGTTAAAGAACTTTTGGGGCTCCCAACAGCAGGAAACTGTTCCTGCCTTTAAGCCTCAAGGATCCAGGGAAGAGAATAATTGTCTAAAATAAGTCTGTTAGAGAGGACTGACTCACAGAGCTAACTGTTTTTATTATATGAACATAACCACTGCCAAACAGCACTCAAGCAGAAGTCACAGGTATAAGGATTCTATTGGTTCTACCCCTTTGGGGCACATAGCAGGGTAGAATAAAGTGGGGAGGAATATGGGAGAGAAAAAGCAGCTGCTTTATTCAAACTGTTCTTTCGACATAGATTTAAATCTATCTCAGATGATAACTCTATTAAAAATAATATTAATGCAAATATATAACTTTTTTAGGGGAGAGGAAGAAGGAAAGGGAGAGGGGAAATCTTAAGCAGATTTCACACCCAGCATGGAACCCAACGACATAGGGCTCACTCTTACAATCCTGAGATCATGACCTGAGCCAAAATCAAGAATAGGATGCTTAACTGAGTGAGCCACCCAGGCACCCTGAATGCAAATATCTAATATTTATGAAGAGCTTACTATACACCAAGCATTGTAACACACAGATGGAGGAGGGGGGCAGTTTGAGGAGGAGGAAGGGAATAAGGGAAATAAGAGGCTGGAAAAGTTAACGAATTTTGAGCTCCAGTTGGCCATATAGTTTTTGAATATGAACCTCCTAATTGCCGTGCTAATGGGTTTGAATTTTATTGTAAAGGTCGGTAAAGGAATTTGAATGTGGAATGACAAGATCAAATTTACAATTTTGAAAGAACATTTACTGTGATGTGAAGAATGAATTGATTCCAGGTGAGATCAGAAGCAGGAATCTGATGAGAGCTTGAATTAAAGCTGGAGCAATAGAAATAGAAAAATAATACAGTATTTTTTTTCTAACATTAAGGAATCACAGTTGGCAGGATTGGGAACTAGATATGGAAGGTAAGGAAGTCAAGAATGACCACCAATTTCTAACTTCGGAAGCATGAATTACAAGATCCTATATTAGATATGACTCATACTTTATCTTCATAGTCTTAAAAATAAGCAGGTGTTTGCTAGTTGTACTGGAAGTAGAAAAGCAGTTAAGACAGATGTGTGAGAAGAAAATCATGCTGTGTACTGGAAATAATTAAGTTTTCTATAGCTGGAATAAGGATATATATAAGAGCAAAGAGGGATGAAGCCAGAGAGAAAGGACAGATCATGAAAAGTCTAACACATTACTCTAGATTGTCTGAACTGTATCCCTAGGATAAATTTTAAAACATTTATATTTCTTTTTATATATATGCATATGCATATATGTGCATATATATACACACATATACATATATGTGTATGTATGTATATATGTATGTGTGTATATATGTATGTATATATGTAAATATATTAAATTTAAGTGATGTATGATTATTGCAAGAATCTGAATAAGTCAGTCTTATCCTACAACTTAAAGATAACTGCTACTAACATATATAATTATTTTCTTCCACTATACACATTGGATTATATATTAATTCTACAGTTATAGTCATACTGTGATTTATACATTTTTTTAAAAACTATAGCCCTCATATCAGCAGAATTAGTTGTGAATTAACCTCACTTTTTAGGCCTATCAAAAGATGAGAAGAGGGGCGCCTCCATGGCTCAGTTGGTTAAGCGGCTGCCTTCGGCTCGGGTCATGATTCCAGGGTTCTGGGATCGAGCCCCGCATCCGGCTCCCTGCTCAGCAGAGAGCCTGCTTCTCTCTCTCCCCCTTTCCCTGCCGCTCTGCTTACTTGTGCTCTCTCTCTAGTTCTCTGTCAAATAAACAAATAAAATATTAAAAAAAAAGATGAGAAGAATACCAATTGCCCAATAAATATAGAATAAACTAGTTTCTGTTTAATGTGCAAAATACCTTAAAAACTAGATTTCTGTTCACCAAGAACACTGACTCAGCCTTCATATTTGCCTGTATGATCACCTGTTCTACAATTTTCTTTCTCAAGTATTCAAATTGACATCTACCACATGCCTAATGATTATGTTTAACAATGTTTACATCTTAGAAAAGATATTACTCAAATTTACTCTTTTATTAGTCTATCATTAAAACTAATAACTAGGATAGACATTCTGGAGTTGAAGCCTTATGTGCTTATACCTAATAATATGAAAAAAAAAGGCAAATGCAGCTTTTATGAGCTGGTAAAACTCCTCTAACTACAAAAATGACTTTGAACTTCTCTGGGTTCTTTTTCCCAGCGTATTATAGAGACTAGTTAGTTAATGCTTAGAAAGGGTTTTAAAAGATATTTTTAGATTCCACTTTTAGAAATATAATAGCTTATTTCTAAAGAAGAATTACTTTTTCTCTACCATTGTCTAAAGAATGTTTAGAACAAGGACCTACTAAAGAAAACAATTCTAATTTTGCATTTTAATGCTAGTGGCACTTATGAAGACATTCCAAATAGAAGCTAACAAAAATATATTTAAGTTTATATATGTGTGTGTACATATATATGTATATATGTACATATATATATACATATATATATATATATACATATACATACATGCATTTATATTAATGCCTCTGAAATTATATCCCAACAACCTCTTTGGGGAATAAAAGAATTTTCAGCTTTTTGGCTAGTAAAGTTTAAAAAGGTGGTCCTAGCAGCCTAACAAAGCAAGCTGAAGTTCAGAGACCCAAAAAGGGCACAAAACCAGAAATCAACAGCAGGACAAGAATGAACTAAAGGATTTCAGAATAGATAATATATTTGTTTGTATTCCTGAACCAGAATGATGGCAAAGCAGAGGGTAATTACCAATAGTGTAAGCAAAGAAGAGAAAGATGATGAAAAAAGTTGTTGAAAGGGGAAAAAGGGAAAAATTGTATCTGAAAGAGGAAGATTATGTCGAAAGCTGGGCTTTTGGCATAGTGGCTATAAATAGTACCCACACTTTTTAATCTGTATGCAGCACTAGTGCTGCTAGTAAGGGCAAGAACCCAAGGATCAAGGATTGAGGCTTTCCTCAAGAGTCCTCCATTCATTCTTAGGTACACCTATAGTGAAGTCCAGTCCTATAAAGACAGTCATGAAAAATTACGGTAGATCATCTACAGCCACCTCAACGCAAAAGACTTTGCTTGCCTTTGTTGGGTGTGTTAGCACTTGACTCCTACTTACTGTTTTTTAAAACTAATTTTATCCTTAGGGTGCCTGGGTGGCTCAATCAGTTAGGCATCTGCCTTCAGGTCATGATTGGGCTCCCTGCTCAGCAGGGAGTCTGCTTGTCTCTCTCCCTCTTCCTGCCCTCTTCTTGCCCATGCACATGAATGCACTCTCTCAAATAAATAAATAAAATCTTTTCTCAAAAATTGAAATAATATCACAGACCTGTACCCCTGAAACAAATAATACATTGTGTATTAATTTAAAAAATGAAAATAATAATTTTATTTTTTAGTATTGCTTTAGCCAGTCTATTTTATCATTATATCTTCTAATATCATTTTTCACTTCATTTCTTTTTACCTTGTACTCTCAGCTAATTTTATCTATTTACTTTTAATATTATATATTTATCTCACTTGTATGTGACTAATTGAAAATAAAAGTGGAAGGAAGATAGCTATAAAAGACAGTTCACACCTGACCATGGGAAATAAATTACTTTTTCATCCTTTGGTCTTATAATTTTTCTATAGATAAACCTCTTGATCTAAAGATAACCTATAAGGATTTACTTACAGTGTTACTTACTTAGAGTGTTAATAAATAATTATTTGTTAAATTATTTATTATTTATATTTAATAAATAAGTATATTTTACATAATTTATAGTAATATTAATCAAATTATTTTATTAATTATTTTATTGTTTATGATTATTCTGTTAATTATTCATTAAATTATTTATGATTTATTAACTTATTTCTTAATAATTATATATAATTTATAATCTATTAAATCATTTATTAAAATTATTTATTATTAAGGAATTTATTATTAAATAAGGCAGTGCATACATTGAACCCAAAGCTAATTTTTCATTTCCTTCACTGCTTGACCACAGCTAAATTATTTTTTATTCTCCTTATTCATTTCCCTACTGCATTGGCCCTCTTACCACTTTTAAACAAAATGGTAAAGAGAAGAAAAACCTAGTTTCAATTTATTGTTAATAAATGTTTGCAATTATTTTTAAATATGGACTATTCTAGTAAAAAAGAACACTGAAGTTATTGACTAGAATAATGTTTGAAATTTTAAGTAGTGTTTATCTCTCAGCTCATCTTTGTCATGCTGCATATTCTAAAGTGGTTAAAATCAAGTATTTAAGACCTTAGTCAACAAAAATTTTCTGTGTGGCCACTGTGTGCATAGCATCCTTGGGCTTTGACGTTAAGATACTTTTTCCTTTCTCAAAGAGCTGAAAATCTAGTTAAGAAGATAGACACATATATAAATAAGTACTATTGCTGTAAGATACGTAGTTAATATAGTATGTAATGAGAATCCTAGGATAGAGTAGTTAATAGTGCCTCAGTGCAGGAAACAGAAAGAAAAGGTATGGGCATATATTGCCTCATAAAGGAGAGATTATTGAAAGAAATTTTGGGGTTTTTTTATTATTTATTATTATTATTATTGCAATAATTTCAAACTTCAGAAAAGTTGCAAGAATAGTACAAAGAACTCTTGTATATCTTTCATCAGATTCCCTCAAATGTTAGCATTTTGCCACAATTGCTTTATCATTTCTCTCTGTATATTAATACACATATTTTCTGGAATTGCTTGTGGGTAAATTGCAGACATGTTGCCTCTTTACCCCTAAATACTTCAAATGTAGATTTCCTTTATTTTAAAAAAGGAGAAAAGAAAGAAAAAAATATTCTTACATAACCATGATACAATTATCAAAATCAGGAAATGAACCTTGCCATAATACTGTTATACAATCTTATTCAAATTACATTTTGTCAATTTTTCTAATAATGTTCTTGATAGCAAAAGAAAAAAACATTTTCTCCTTCTGATCTGAGATCCAGTCCAGAATCATGCATTACTTTTACCAACCATGTGCCTTTAGGCTCCTTTATCTGGAGCAACTCCTCTTTTTTTTTTTTTTTTTTTTGTTGGTCTTTCATGACCTTAACATTTTTCAAGACACAGGTCAGTTACTTTATAGAATATTCCTCAATTTTAGACTTCTCTGATATTTCCTGGCGGTTTCATTCAGGTTATGTATTTTTGTTAGAAATACTTTACATGTGATGCTGTATTCTTCACACATCATATAAAGAGATTCATGATGTCATTTTATCCTGTTACTGGTGATATTAATTACTGGTGATATTAACTTTGGTCACTTGGTTAAGATGCTGTCTTCCAGGTTTCTCCACTCTAAAATTACTACTTTACTTTGTAGTTAGTAGGAATCTTATGGGGCTATATGGTGAAACTATATAAATATGTGTTTTTCTTTAGATTTTCACCTTCTAGTTTTACAATCCATTGATGATTTTTGCCTGAACCAGTTCTTGTTATGATAGTTGCCAAGTGGTGACTTTATAATTCCAACATTTCTTCATATATCAGTTGGCATTCTGTTGTAAGGAAGAATTTTATGTAATTATTTCTTTATTTATATTAGTGTATATTCATAGATTCTTACTTTTCTTTTATTAAATGGATTCTATTATCTGCTACTATCCTAATTTACTTTGATGCTTAAGTTGCCCCAGACCAAACAGTCTCTTCAAGTTGACTCCAAGATTCTTTTGACATATTCCATCATTATTTGATTACTTCCTTACTAAAGAAAGTTGTGAAGGAAGAATAATAATTTCTTAAGAAGATAAGAGAAAAGTCACTCTAGGCAAAGCAAACATCATATGCTAAGGCAGGGAAATATGAAATAGTTTGGTATATGCTAATATCTACAGTATCATCAATTTTCTAATGGAGTAGTGAGTGAGGCTGAAAAAGAAGCAAAGAAGTATTTTATATACTATTCAAAGGAATTTGATTTTATCCCATGGGTAATGAACCAACCAAGCATATAAATTATAGTGCAAATGTTTTGTGACAGTGCCCTGTTTTATAATCTTGATTATAAAATTATAATCTTGATGCACAAAGCCCAAGAGTACTTTCCTTTAATATTTCTTATAATGCCCTAGAAAATAACACAGTCCCTTCAGCCATGTTTTCTTGGTCTTGTCAGAAATGCTCATAGCATTTTTATCTTAGTATAAACAAGTAGAAAAACATTTAAGACTATTAAATTGAAAACAATATGAGAAAGTATTTTCAGATACACAAACTGCCATATCATCCCCAAGTCTATAAACTCTATGATTGCCAGTGTTTTCTTAGGCTTTGAGCTTGATTTATCTTAGTTTAAGAGATACATATGAAAGAGGAAATGCTTATATATCTGAACCACACATCCTTTGAATTACCAAAGATCCTAGCTATTTAACCTAAGCAAACTATCATTTTCACTCTTTAGGTTTCCTAGGAAAGCTATTCATTATTTTAGGTGGTTTGCTGCTCTCAAAGATTCAGAAAGTAGAAATATAAGGAATCCAAGCTGCAAATAGTATGATAAAGAAAGGCAATGTTATTAATATGACAGAAGGAACCTCTTCCTTGAGATTTTCTGTATATCCAAAGAATTTATGATTATTTACACTTTAGGCAGTTTGGTTGTTTTGAGGTATAAAGTTTCCTCTTGAGGATTTTAATTTAATCAAGAAGAACCTGCACAAAGATCTTGTTTCATCATATTCTGTTATATCATTTGAAAGCATCTTTTCTTTATTTAACTTCTAATTTAAAGAGTGGATTTTCAAGCTAAAATGAAACATTGTATATTAAAAATTATCAGATTGAAAAGGATGCATTTGAACTGGAAAAAATAATTTCATTGGAATAAATCTCATTTCACGATGACCATTACATTAAAAAGGGTTACTGCTATATGACAAAGATCCTTAGTTACTCTACTCAGTGGAAAGGAATCCATGTGTACCTTCTGTGCCCCTTTGAAGGCCTTATACATCACAGATACTGCCATTAGTATTTAAACATATCTTTCATAATGTCAGTCCTGATTGAATCCATACTGTTTCTATACTAACTTCTTATATAGTCTTTAGTGATTATAACTGCTGCAAGGAAGATAGAAAACCTCAGTAACATTTTGAGTATTTTACCTGCAAAGATTCCAAGCTCATATATAGTCAATCCCACATCTAAACTTATGCACCAGAAAATACAAAAGTGACAAGTTAGGTTTTACTTACAGAAACCTGGATTTGTTAGAGAAACCTCCTGGTCACCAATCTGTGGCTAATTTAGAATTGCTTTAATCCTTTAAATTTACTTGAGAAAATTAAACCCATTGCAGAAGAATGCTAGCAATTTAGATGTTATAATAATTCAAACCTGTTCTTCTTTTCTCAGTTTGGATATCTACTAGTGGAGGGGATGTCTAGACTTGCTTTCACCATCCCCACCCTGCTTCCATATAAAAATTCCATATCCTACAGAACTTTGTAGTTTATTTTTGTCAGAGTAGCTACCCTGCCTACGAATTATCAGTGATAGCCATATATTACCAACTAACTTTACTATTATAAGTTAAAGTAAATATTCCCTTGAACACTATAATCTTCTATATAGGACACATATTTTTACATGTTAGTTTTGTAGTGAACATGAGTTGAATGGAGCTAATACCTCACAGATTCTCTTTGTGACCATTCGTATTTGTTTTTAAGGTAGCCATCAGAATATATCTGTGGCCATGAAATCATCTTTCCTTTATAGGGAAAAACTATCCAAATTTTCTCTCAATTTTTGGATTTTTTTTTTTAATCCAAAAACCGAACTCCCTTTTATTATAACCTTCTTATTTTAAAAAAAAGTATTCTTTCCTACCTTTCTACTTCTATCAAACTGGATTTTATGGCCCATTCAGAGTAATTTGGCTACTAGGCTATAATCCGTCATGCCTTCAAGACATAAGAGTACATACTTTTTTTCCTTTTCCATTAGATTTCTTTTTTTTTTTTTTAAGATTTTATTTATACACAGAGAGGCAGGCAGAGAGAGAGAGGGAAGCAGGCTCCCCACTGAGCAGAGAGCCCGACACGGGACTCGATCCCAGGACCTTGAGATCATGACCCAAGCCGAACGCAGCGGCTTAACCCACTGAGCCACCCAGGCATCCCTCCATTAGATTTCTATGGTGGGTTCGGAATCAACAAGAGGATTGGGGTGTGGAGAAAAACAATTCTTGACTCTTTTTCCTATCTGAATGAGTTCTCTAATGCCCAGGTCAAATAAAAGTGCTTTGGGATTATAATCTGTAAAATAAAAGTCAGAGATAACTATTCTTAAATTTTCTGAAGCTTTCACTTTGAAGCTTCTTACAAATAACTACTGTCAACATCAGAAAATAGTTGAAATCATGTTCCTTTAAAAAATGGAAACCAAAAATTTAGTAAGATATAGGGTTTACCTTCAAGGAGTTTACAATTGACTAACATAGGTAAGATAAATATTTAAATGTCTATAACATAGCATAGAAGTGGTAGGTGCCCTAAAATGTATGTATAAAAAAGGTGCAAAATTATTTTTAAAGATTTTTGGGGGGACGCCTGGGTGGCTCAGTTGGTTAAGCAGCTGCCTTCGGCTCAGGTCATGATCCCAGCGTCCTGGGATCGAGTCCCACATCGGGCTCCTTGCTCGGCAGGGAACCTGCTTCTCCCTCTGCCTCTGCCTGCCATTCTGTCTGCCTGTGCTCGCTCTCTCCCTCTCTCTCTCTGATAAATAGATAAAATCTTTAAAAAAAAAAAAAAGATTTTTGGGAAAGATTTTTCCAGGCTGGTAGATAGCCAAACAGTAATTTCCAATTAGAGAAAAACCAGCAGGGGACCTGGGTGGCTCAGTTGGTTAAGCAACTGCCTTCAGCTCAGGTCATGATCCTGGAGTCCCAGGATCAAGTCCCACATCAGGCTCTCTGCTCATCAGGGAGCCAGCTTCTCCCTCTGCCCCTTGCCCCTTTCATGCTCTCTCTCTCTCTCTCTCTCAAATAAATAAAATCTTTAACAAAAAAGAGAGAGAGAGAGAGAAAACCAGCAGTCTCTATAGTTAGAGAACTATCATCAGGTGGTTTAATACCTACCTGCTCTTATTTTTTTATTTACCGTCTTTCCTTTCTGCTGAGCTATAATGTTCTTCATGGCAGGGTGTATCTCACTCTGTATCCCAATTCCCTAACCATAACTGGCTCATAAAATCCATTCAATAAATAGCTGTTGAATAGATGTATCACTGATGAACTAGTTTTCTAATAAGAAAATTTTATTACAAAGCAATTCAACAAATAAACTGTTCAGTTAAAAAGTATAATTTTCTCCTCAGAAATTAAACACTTTAAAAGGATAGCTTTTATAAGGTTATACACAATTTGGGCACCATAAAGAAAGTAAAACATATTTTAGAAAATATCATATCTGAGACCAATAAACCTGAAAAAAAAAAAAAAAAGAACAGAAGCACCTATCTCCATCATTTTCTCCAGTTACACTTGTTGTGACAATATGTCTTCATGATATTTAATGACAAAGTTGGGACTTCAGTGAAAACAAGAAATAAATTTGTTTCAAATTATAAGTGAATGATATACATAATCCTTTGTAAGTGTCGTCTTATTAAATCTTGAATAGAAATACTATTCATGTTTAGCACTAAATCTCTAAGGCCCTTCAAGCTTTGAAAATTTTGTGATTTTCTGATTGCCCATGGGAGGGAAATGTCCTAAGTATAACATCTTTTTATGTCTTAGAACAATATCATTCACCTTAAATGGAAACTCTTTGAGGTGGTACCTTTAAGTTAATTAAGTGAATATGTCTGAAGCAACTGCTGGGGTTGGGTTAGAGATATTAAACAATAAATTGCAATGACTAGGAACTTATAAACTACTGAGGAATATATACAATTGTGATAAAGTGGATTAAAGAAATAGGAACTTATTTGTCTTGCATATCAAAAGCCTGGTGACAGGCAGTCTAGGGATTGTGCAACAGCTCAATATTGTCCGCAGAGACTCAGGCTCTTTTTTCTTCTCAGATTTCCATACTTACTGTGTGGGTTTCCACCCTCCTGGTTAAAAAATGGCTACAGCACCTCCCAGTATCTACCCATGTCCCAAGCAGAAAGAAGAAAGGTCAAAAGCTTTCTCCTCTTAAAGCTTTCTCTCTTTTTCTTTTTATTCACTATAGGGGCCTGCCCCCCAGGGATTTCTTCCAACATCTTACTGACCAGAACTGTATCATATGACCACACTCAACTGCAGAGTAGCTAGGGAAGAATGGAGCTGTGAATAGCAGACAGGATAGCCAAGCAACTGTGTTTGCAGTTACTCCTTTTCTGTTCACCCCAGACTATAAAGAAAAGAAAGGCCAAGTTATTTATGCATGAAAATATAGTGATCTAAAAAGTCCCTTTCTGTCATTAAATGATTCATTAATTTAACAAATATTTATTTTTGTTGCTTATTTTGTGCCAAATACTGTTATAGATACTGGAGATAACATTGAACAAAAAAGACAATGGAGCTTACATTCTAAAGGGGAAGGCTATATATATAAATGTACAATATAAATTATAAGCATGTGGAAATGAATATCCATATTTATGTGTGTATGTATTTATATATCCACGGAGAAAGGATAAAAATAATAGAGAAGAATGGTGGATAATAATCTAGATAGGATGTTTAACAGAGTCCTCTCTGATGAGATGATATTTTAGCAATGACCCGAAAGAAATGAGGGATTGATGGAACCATAGTATCTGGGGAAAGATGTCAAAGTGGACAAAATACCGAGTATGAAGACCCTGAAGAGGGATTGTTTTGCATGCCCAAGGACAAGCAAGAAAACAGTGCGGTTAGAGCACAATGATCAAGAGTGGAAATGATAGATCATGAGGATAGTAGGGGCCACAATATGTTGGACTTCATGCCATAGCAAATATTTTATTCTGAGTGAGATGGAAAGTCATTGGAGAGTAATGAGCAAAGATTAGCACAATCCGTTTAAAATTTAAAAGGATCACTGTAACTACTGTGGAGAGTAAATTATAGTGCAACAAAGGACAGTAGCAGGGAGATCAGTTAGGAGGCTATTCAGTTTCCCAGGAAGTAAATCATGGATCCAACCACTGTAGTAATTGTGGAGGTGGTAAGTAATGGTTAGATTCTAGAGCTATTTCAAAGGTAGTTTAGATAGGGTTCTGACAAAAAGAATCAAAGATGTTTCCAAGATTTTGGATTAATAACTGCAAGAATCAGGTTGCTATTTTCTGAGATAAATTGCAAGAGTATAAAACATCTTAAGGGCAAGATAGAAGGGTGGGGGGAATCAAGAGTTTGATTTTGAACATGTTCAGTTTCAATTACCTGTTGCACATCCAAGTGAATGTTGGATGATTTCTAAGTTTGGAGATGCACATTCTTGTCCACCAGCTGTTTAGATGACGTAAAAATTTGGAGTTGAAGATAGAGGTTGGGATTGGAGATATAAATTAGGAGTTTTAGTGTATGGGTAATATTAATGCCATGAAGGAGAGTGAATAAGGAGTGAGTAGCTAAATAATCTTTTCCTATGGCTTTTCTAAAAAAAAAAAAAGAAAATTTCCTATGAAATCCTAAATAAATTCAAGTTTGAGTATTTCATTTTACCAGCTAGCTCATTAAATGTTCAATGTTTAGTATGTGGTTAAGGACATAAACTCTGAAGTCACACTACCCTAGTTTGAGTCATGTCTCTACTGTTACTAGCTTTGTGATTTAGGCCAAGATATATAAACCCCTCTTTCCTCATCTGTAAATAAGGATAATAATAATTCCTCCCCATAAGGTTGTTGTGAAAATTAATTGGAACAGTGCCACAATGCACGGTAGGCACCCAAAAGGATTATCTGATAACATGATTAAATTTCACCAAGTTTTGGGGCACCTGGGTGGCTCAGTGGGTTAGGCCGCTGCCTTCGGCTCAGGTCATGATCTCAGGGTCCTGGGATCGAGTCCCACATCCAGCTCTCTGCTCAGCGGGGAGCCTGCTTCTCCCTCTCTCTCTCTCTCTGCCTGTCTCTCCACCTACTTGTGATCTCTCTCTGTCAAATAAATAAATAAAATCTTAAAAAAAAAAAATTTCACCAAGTTTTGACATATAATGTAACACTGCTGATTTGATTTAATGTTCCACCAAAGCAGGCTATATTTTGGAAGGAAAAGAAAATTTCTTACCTTATAATATTCATTTACAGACATATGAAAATGAGAATTAATGATATTTATTAGACATTACCACTCTGTAATAACTGTTTCAGCATCACAGTCTTAGTTAATTATCTTCCTGTTTAGGTCACAGTGCTGTTGACATCACCAAGGTGGCTAGAAGACACCGCATGTCTCCTTTTCCTCTAACATCTATGGACAAGGCCTTCATCACAGTCCTGGAGATGACTCCGGTGCTTGGGACAGAAATCATCAACTACCGAGGTACTATTATATTTGCCCATTGCCTTTTCTTTTCATCTTTTTTCCAAGTAAGATTCATAATAATATGAATACATGGTTTTCCTGAAGGAGAAAGGTTATTAACCATTATCATAATTACTATATAATTCCTTTTGCTTTATTTCTACTCAATTGTAAGATCAATCTTAATGGTATTAGAGAGTAAAGTACCTATAAAGCTTCCTCTTCATAAAAAAAAAAAAGAAGGAAAACAACTGTGTTTACCTTGTCCATCAAAATACCAATACTCTAAATTAAAGAAAGGATTATCAGGGGCACTTGGGTGGCGCAGTCAGTTGGGTGTTCAATCCTTGGTTTCAGCTCAGGTCATGATCTCAGGGTCATAAGATCAAGCCCTGTCTCAGGCTCTATGCTCAGCAAGGAGTCTCTCATCCATGCCCCCTCCTGCTCATGCTCTCTCTCTCTGTCAAATAAATGTAATAGGGGCACGTGGGTGACTCAGTCAGTTAAGTGTCCGACTCTTGGTTCTGCTAAGGTCATGATCTCAGGTTCCTAGAGTCAAGCCCCACATAGGACTCCATGGTCAGTGAGGAGTCTCTCTCCCTCTGCCCTACCCACAGTCTTCTCTGTCTCTCAAATAAATCAATAAATCATTTTTATAAAAAAGGACTTCAAATAAGTAAAATAAATCTTAAAAATGAAAGAAAGGATTATCAGTCCTGAGTGAGGAAAGTAGTTATCTCTATGTCTGCCTGCTGTCCTTTTTTCAGAAATGAGAGATAATAAATATGTCTTGTAACCATGTTTTCCTTTGTGGAAAACCTCTTTTTAAATGTAAAATGTAAAAACCATATTAATATACCCATTGATCCCTGAGCAACCAATATGACCTTAGTTTTTCTGCTTCATCCATCTCATTTTCAATGAGAAACTTCCAAGTGTTTGAATTCCTTCCAAATTTTTTCTTGTGATTAAGTTCCAGTTTAAAGGATTGTGGTCTGAGAATATGCAGGGGATAATCTCAGTCTTTTGGTATAGGTTGAGACCTGATTTGTGACCCAGTGTGTGGTTTATTCTGGAGAAAGTTCCATGTGTGTTTGAGAAGAATGTGTATTCCGTTGTTTCAGGGTAGAATGTTCTATATATATGTATGCGGTCCCTCTAGTCCAGTGTGTCATTCAAAGCTCTTGTTTCTTTGTTGATCTTCTGCTTAGATGATCTGTCTACTGCTTAGAGTGAAGTGTTGATGTCTCCTACAACTAAAGTATTATTGTCGATCTGATTCTTTATTTTGGTGAACAACTGGCTGATGTAGTTGGCTGCTCCCATGTTGGGGACATAGATATTTACAATTGTTAGATTTTCTTGTTGTTAAACCTTTAAGTATGATATGGTGTCCCTCTGGATTGCTTATTACAGTCTTTGATATAAATTCTAATTTTCTGATATAAGAATTGCTACCCTAGCTTTCTTTTGAAGTCCATTGGCATGATAAATGGTTCTCCATCCCCTTACTTTCAGTCCAGCAGTGTATTTAGGTTCAAAATTCATCTCTTCTAGACAGCATGTAGATGGCTCCTATCTTTGTATCCAATCTGCAACCCTGTGCCATTTCATGGGAGCATTTAGGTCATTCATGTTGAGAGTTACTACTCAAAGACATGTATATATTGCCATCCTCTTGTCTGTAAAGTTCCTGTTTCTATGGATTGTCTGTAAATTTCTAGGCTATATTACTCTTGGCATCTTTCTTTTATAGAGCCCCCCTTAGTATTTATTGCAGGGCTGGCCTGGTGGTTACATATGCTTTTAGTTGCTGCCAGTCCTGGAAGCTCTATATCTCTCCATCCATTCTGAAGGACAGCTTTGCTGAATAAAGTATCTTGGGTGCATGTTCTTCTCATTTCATACCCTGAATATACACATAAGCTCTTACGTTAATAGCATGTAGAGACCAGCCTGTGGAAAGACAATGGAAAGGTAGTGTCCTCTGGTGTTTTCAGTTTTTAATCAACCATTTTCTTTTCTAAAAATTCAACATAGAAGTTTTAGTGCAATTTGAATAAAATATAGTTTCTTAATTGTTTTTTTATGCAGATAAACACAAAAGGATTGATTTTACAAATAAGAGACTTTCTTCCTGATCATAAAATATTCAAACTTCAATGAACATTAGAGAGTATCTACACAAACACCATTTTTTTTCAGTAGCTCATAATAGTGGGTTTACAATACTCATGTTACTCCATGTTATAAACCAACGTGCTGTCATACAGTCTTTATTGTTCGATTTATAGAGCATAGACAGAGTAGATTTAGCATAATTCTTAAGAGACCTAGGATTTTTAGAATGTCAATGAGCACTGCTTTCCACTGAAAGTCACCACCTGTGTTAACCTCTAACAAGAGAGTTAGGCTGTCCTTTGAAGCTTTGAAGCCAGGCATTGACTTCTTCCCCCTATGAAAGTTCCAGATGGCATCTCCTTCCAATAAAAGGCTGTTTCGTCTACACTGAAAACCTCTTGCTTAGTGCCACCACCTTCCTTTATTATCTTAGCTGGATCTTCTGCATAACTTGCTGCAGTTTCTCCATCAGCACCTGCTGCTTCGCCTTGCACATTGTTGATGTTATGGAGATGGCTTCTTTCCTTAAACTTCATGACCCAGCCTCTTGCTAGCTTCAGACTTTTCTTCTGCAGGTTCCTCCCCTGTCTCAGTCTTCACAGAATTGAAGAGAGTTAGGTTCTTGCCCTGGATTAGGCTTTGCCTTAAGGGAATGTTATGGCTGATTTGATCTTCTATCCAGTATGTTCACAGTTCATTTTTATTTCTGCTGGATGTACCATTAAATATTGAATTTCATCCTTTAGTAATGAATAAAAAGAGTTTAGGGAGTGGCAAAGGGGAAGCTGAAAATCCTTCACAGTAGTCTAAAATACTAAGTATTTTGCCTATACAAATTCTCTGACACCTACAATTAGAGAAACCCATAAGGAGAGTCCATGTTTCCTAAGAAATGTTTAGAACCACTGAATCTATCAAGCAGTTTGAAACTGTAACGTCTCTTGAATATATATATATATATATATGTCTGAGAAAAATCAATAGGAATTCCTGAAAACAGAATAAACTTTTACAGAAATGCTGGAAGAGATTGCTGTCAAGATCAGAGACATAGGGTAACTTTCCATGAAGGAATTATAGAGTATAATATGTGAAATACTTAGAATATTACAGAAAGAAAGTAATTGGGAAATCAAGTAGTCTCTCTTATTTTAAAGATGAGGGAATTTTAAACCAGAGAAGTGTAATAATGTTCTTAAAGCTGGACACATGGTTATGATTAAAACTAAGGATAACCTAGAATTCTTGACTCCTGGTCTGCTGCTCATTCTACAATAATACACTACATCTCAAATCAGCATGAAAATTATTCTAAAACAAGTGCCTAGATGTGCATGTATGTGTACTGTTTGTTTTAATCTGTTTGGGCTACAGATGAATTTTCTGTTGTCTGTGGTCTGTTCTTTAGCATATGTACTATTTTCAGCTCTGATCTGCAAGCAAGGCCTTTAAGGAGCAAGTGCTCCACTGACTCTAAATAACCTAACTTTGGTTTCTTGGAAGAGGCATACGTAGGTAACAATAGGTGATAGTATTTGTTAGACTGCCATATGCGATTCATCCTCTTTGCTTATAAAATGCATGACATGAATAAATTATAACTTCACATTTGGTACAGCACCAGCTACTTCCTTTAAGGCAGATTAAAATATTCTGGCACCATCCCTATTTTCAGGCAGTAATCTAAAGCAGAATTTCACTGCCCTCTAGAATAAATGCAGAAGCTCCTGATTCTAAGCCACAGGATATTCTCACCAAAGTGGTTCACAAGTCATGTTAGGAATATATTAACTCCTCTGACAATTCAGAGGCTATTAGAAAACAAGGAAAAAGGAAGTAAGATATACTGGAAGCAGCTTTGCCATCAGACATACTTTTTGCCTTGCTTTACTTTTTATGAAGCTACATAACATTTCCAAATACCATTTCCCTCATACATTAAAAATAGAAATAATGTCTACCCAGCAAGGTCATTAAGAAGTACTATTATAATGTCTACCCAGCAAGGTCATTAATAAGTACTATTAAAAGAAATAGTATATATTAATCATCAAGTTTTTACAAAGCTGTCATATTTGGAATTTAGTAACTGATTCGTTTCCCTTCCTTCTCCATGTTGGGATTCTAAGATTGTAGCCTTAGGACAAGCACTTGTAAATTACAAAGTCAAATCTAGAATTCCTTGGCTCAGGTGCATTTGTTGATCCATGTTAACAATCTCTGGAACCCTATACATTTTGTTGTAAACAGATTTACATTCCACCAGCGCAAGTCATCCAGGCCTGTGCTTCCTATCTCATTAGAAAATTTAGGGGCGCCTGGGTGGCTCAGTGGGTTAAGCTGCTGCCTTCGGCTCAGGTCATGATCTCAGGGTCCTGGGATCGAGTCCCACATCGGGCTCTCTGCTCAGCAGGGAGCCTGCTTCCCTTCCTCTCTCTCTGCCTGCCTCTCTGCCTACTTGTGATCTCTCTCTCTCTCTCTGTCAAATAAATAAATAAATCTTTAAAAAAAAAAAAGAAAGAAAGAAAATTTACCTAAGCAACAGTTTTCACTATGTTTCTGCTTATCTCTGGTTGCGCTTTACAAAATTAAAGCAGAAAATTCAGATAGTCATTCAAATATTTCGAGTGAAAGCATGTTTTTTCATTATCCAAACTACTACCAGTTTCTACATCCAGTCCAGTAAGGTCTTCACCTAGGATATCTCCTGGGGATTGGTCTCTGCTGGCATTTGCTGTAGGTTTTTCTATCAGTGTGGCCATTTGAATTCATTCATAATTCCCTTGAGATAGTCTCTATTTAGTCCATAAACTTCATTACACTTCTAAAATGTATACATCTTATGCTTCTGATTATATCATGCCTTTCATATTTCTCCCTGCATTCCTCAAATATAAACATCCCTATCTATATATTTGTGATGTGTTTTTATGTGCATGTACATGTGTACGTGTGTGTGTGTATAATCACAATGTCTAGAGAATTATGCCATTTTTCATATCCAAAGATTATGATTATATTACCAGTCTATTCTCTGTTTATGTGCTCTAGATGTTTCCCTCTTGCCCAATATTGTGGATATACCACATGTGTGCTATTATCACAATACTTACAAAGCTTCTATGTGGGAGAGTTATTTTTGTAATTACATAAATGAGTAAAATTAAGTCACATAGGAATCAGACTTATAACATCGGCCTAATTATTCCTATGTTGCCAGCAGGTAGACTAATCTTCCTATTTCATACTTTCTTCTATGCATACCATCGTATGTTTCCATATATATATATCCTCTTTCCTTAAATAAAGCATATTATATATCACTTTAAGCAATTTTGATAGAAAATAACTCATATTTATTTGTCTATTTTTGAAAGATTTTATTTATTTGAGAGAGTGAGAGTGAGACAGATCACAGAGGGAGAGGGGGAAGACACTTGCTGCTGAGCAGAGAGCCTGATGTGGGGCTTGACGCTCAATCTACTGAGCGACCCAGGCACCCCCAAAATAACTCATATTTAACCAAAAAACCTTAGAAAGAATTTTAATATGATTTTGAAATTAGTTTACACAGCTTTTATTGAATATATCTGAGGATAAAACAAGATACAGTCTTTAAATATGATTCTTAGTTTTCCATTCTTTTTGGATACCTCATTATCTTTTCACATTTTAAATATACATCCTTTATTTGCATAATTTATTTAGCAATTTTTTTTTCAGTATCTGTTTTGAAGTGCCATAGTCTATATTGATACCATTAAGTTTGGATTCAGAATATAGGTAATGGGAAAATGTTTCAGTTAAAATGGAACAAAAAGAGAAAAATTTTAAAAAGGAAGCCTCAAAATAATTCCTATAGTGATCAAAATCTTAAAGAAAGCTGTCAGGTTTTTAGAAGTGATAACTCATTTCTGTCTATTCTTAATTAATGTTATATTAGTAGAATTATGAAAATTCATGTAAATATACAAGATTTTCCAAAGTATGGGGAAGAAAATTAGAACAAATGAAAACAAAACTTAAGTGGCAATAAAAGATTTGCCATTACCAGCAAGAGAATTGTCAGGAATAAAACATGATAATAGCTTCTTTTTTTTTTTTTTAAGTTTGAATTGATTAACTTCTGCATTAGAGTATCCAGTGTGCCTTAGTTATCTTTTTTTTTTTTTTTTAAGATTTTGTTTATTTGACAGAGAGTGAGACAGAGAGATAGCACAAGCAGGGAGAGTAGGAGAGGGAAGGGAGAAGCAGGCTTCCTGCCTAGCAGGGAGCCCAATGCCGGGGCTTGATCCCAGAACTCTGGGATCATGACCCGAGCTGAAGCCACCGAGGCGCCCCAGTAGCTACCTTTTTGACTGTTTTGTCAAGTAAAGACTTTTCTCCTGCCAGGATCTTAGCTTACCCCAAGCAGTATGGGCTATGCACCAGGGAAAACCAAATAGTCTTTCATTTAATTGTGAGACAAAGGATAAGAAAAAAGCAGATCAACATGCTTTTTGTAATATATCTGAATGTGTATAAGAATAGAATAGATTTGTAATAATTTTTAAAACTTTAATTCAGTTTTTCTGAAAACATAACTTATTTAAATGGTTAAAAATCTTATATTTCTGTTTCTACAAATTCCTTTTCTACAGAATCCTAATATTCTTGGTTAACTTGCTAAAAGAAAAAAAATCATCTATTTTGGTTATCATTTGGAAACAACATTGAGTGAGTCAGTCATACTATTGCAGCCTTGAAACTATAATGCCTTGCTAATTTCATTACTTTGATTTTAGCCATATGGAGATAAGCCACCAGTAATTTTTCAAGTCAGTGTCATAATTGGTACTTTGGTTATTTTTTCTTGCAAGAAATATGTAGAGCTTTATTTTTTTTATTTCTATTTTTTTAAGTTCAATTAACCAACATATAGTACATCATTAGTTTTTGATACAGTGTTCAGTGATTCATTAGTTGTATATAACAAATTGAGGGCTACAGAAGGGAGGGGGTAGGAGAATGGAGTAAATGCATGATGGGCATTAAGGAAGAGCTTGATTTTATCATTTTTTTCTTTTTATAAAATACTTCTTGCATATTACCTCTTCCCTTTCTCATAATAACCATTGTAATATCCTAATGTAGAACCAATGTTGAAAAAGTTAGGAATTATTTTTTGGATACTAGGATATGTAGTTCAGAATTATGGAAATTAGATTTTTTAAAAAAAAATTTTTCCTGTGGAACTTTTGACCATTTATAGGACAGTGATTAAGAAATTACCAATAAACAAAACTTTGAATGATTCAAACTATAGAAAGAACATTTTGTTTATATGTTTTTTGTACCAAATCCTGGCCCCTTGGACTTAAATGTTACCTGCTTATCAATGACACCCTATTTATTTGACCTGAGATAAGGTTTCCATAGTTAAATACTAAAAGAAGTGAGCACTTAATTGAAATGTTTTCTATGACCTTAAAAACATATTATATATTTTTAAAACTACTTCCCCTAAAGAAATTTTTATTTTAGTTAAGTTAAATGCTTTCTACAGTTACACAGTTATTATTTTTAAAGCTTGCTATATTATATATAGAACTGAATATATGTAACAGATGCAGGTTGTAGCTAGTCAGTAAAAAAATAGACATCATGAAACCACAATGCAACTTAAGAATTAGTTTATTACCAATTGCATTGCATCTTTTTATATTGCTAAATCATGACAATCGTTTCTGGTATTTGTAAGACTTTATTCCAAATTCTATAACTTTGCATAAAGCTTATTTTTTATTTTATGACATAGGAACCATTATGTAATGCTTGCCCTTACTCATCACACTGGCAGGTAATGAGCATCCCTAGATGGAAAAATACAAATACACCACATAATGCCACTTTGAACAAGCTCTATATTTTAAAAGCATAGGGATTTTTATTGTACTGTTCCATAACCATGATTTCTGGAGTAACTAGAGAGTAATTAATGTACTTGTTTTCATCAAAGAGATACTCACCTCTCAATCATTCACTCTTTTTCAATTTATACATCTGAAACTTTCATTAAGTGAAGACTGTAATGCATAAATGAGAACCATAATGTTGTCTAGTCTTTCAAATAGACAATGAAGATGTGGAGAATAAATTGTATTAGGATAGGCTTGAGGGCATCCACCATGTTAAATATTTAATGTCTTTACATAATCATGAAGTTTTCTGTAAATATGCTATATTTCATTTTAAGATTTTTTTGTTTTGTTTTGTTTTAGTGCAGGACCAACCCAAATCTGCATATGTTTCATTCATCTTTCCTTAATCCTTGGCCCTAGCTAATATTGTTCCTACCATTAGTTATTTGACCTGCCTTCTCAACTGTTTCAGTGAATACAGTGGGTAGCTGTTAAGTCAAAATAGTCTTCAGTAGATTGGAAGGGATGATAGTTTTTAAATGTTACAATATCAATGCTGTCACAATGAACTTAAGTAAACTTTTGAGGAATTTATAATCAACAGCAAACTGTCTAAAATCCATGTTTTATATGAGGAGGCTTTAAATAATATCTTTTCTTTTTAGCCTTCTGTTATCTACCACATTCTTCCTACACTCCTAATTCATAAAACTCATAGTATCTTGGTTACCCAAAATAAGGACAAGGAATCAATCTCTTGGATCACTGAACTCAGAGTTTCCCCTTGGCTTCTTCCAAAGCCTTCTTAGAACTAACAACACAAGGAAATGTACAACTGTGAAATCATTTTGATAAGTGACTTTTCCCTCTTATATCTAAAAGCCCCTTGAGTATCCTAATATCCTGCTTTAGACACAAAAAAAATGTATTATCCGGACCAGAATAAATGCCCAACCAAACAAATTAAATATTTTACTTTTACCATTTAGAGACTACATTTGGATTCAATGCTTACAATCATATTCAACTTAATAAATTGCTCTCTCTTTTGATTTCCTTCTGTATATGTCCATTGTCAACCATTTGAATCTATAGACTCCTTATGAAGATATTTTTAGGCAATCATCCCAGTATAAAAAAACTAACACTCCAAAGAGTATAGAACTTAATGACTATCATCATGTAAGCTGACTTGTAGATGGATATCTTGCTGACATCATGAAAAGTCTATCACCTTTTAACAAAGCACTCTGCCACTGTCTTCTTGCAGCATAAGAGACAAAACAGTATAAATTATCAACCAGTCTTTTCCATTTCTTTCCTCTTATTACCTCGTGAGATCACATAATTGTATATATGGACAAGGGTCCCCAATGATACTCATCCCTACATTTAAGATTTTTGTTTCCCATAGAATCTAGAAATATGCATTTATTGTTATCATCTTCATCAAATTTAATACATCCTTTATTATTTAAAACTTAGAGAATAATGTGTGTGGGAAAGGATAGAACAGAAGAGACATGACCTCCTCAGATTCTGAAAGCAGGACGGTAGTTCATGGTACACCGCCTAACTGGCTAATTACATATATTAATAAATTTTTATTAATAAACTTAATTAAATGTGAAATAATTCTTTCTTTCTGGGTGAAATATTTTATATTTTATATTTCTTTCCATGATATTTGAGGGTCAATAAAAACCAGATGATATATATAACGACTTTTCTTAGTTCTTCTAAATATAGTTATATGTCGAAATGAGATAAATATTCTCATTTTTAATCTGTTGTCTTTGTTCTTTCTTGAGATATAATGAAAGAACCACATATGCTATATAATTCACCCACTTAAAGTGTATATTCAAGGGTTTTCAATATATTCACAGATTTGTACAACCATCACCACAGTCAATTTTAGAACATTTTCATCACTCAAAAGAAACCCTATCTTCACTAGCTGCCAGCCTCTCTTATCTCCTCCAATCACCCCCATCCGGCCCTAAGTAGCTACCAATGTACTTTCTACTATAGATTTACCTATTCTGAACATTCCGTATAATGGGATCATATATGTGATCTTGGTGACTGGGTTCTTCTACTTAGCATAATATTTTCCAAGATCCATTCATGTTTTAGCATGTATCAGTACCTCATTCCTTTTTTTATTGCAGTAAAAATCACATTAACATAAAATTTGCTGTCTTAACTATTATTAATTGGGTAATTCTGTGACATTAAATACATTCACACTGCCATGAAACATATCTCCATAACTTTTTCATACTGGATACGTGAAACTCTACACCTATTAAACAACTCCCCTTTTCCCCAACATCCCAGCTCCTGGTGACCACCATTCTGCTTCCTGTTGCTAAGAATTTGACTACTTTAGATAACTCATATAAGTGGAATTATGCAGTATTTGTCTTTTTGTGGCTGGTTCATTTTCCTTAGCATAATGTCTTCGAGGTCCATGCATGTTGTATCATGTGGCAGTATATAAATACATACACCCCATTTTGTTTATCCATTGATCTGTTGATGAACATCTGGGCTGCTTCCACCCCTTGACTTTTATGAATAGTGTTACTATGAACATGGATGTGAAAATATCTCTTTGAGATTTGCTTTCAATTCTTTTGGGTACAAATCCAGAAGCAGAATTGATGGAACATATGGTATTTCTATTTTTAATTTTTTGAGGGAACTTCTTATGATTTTCCATGGTGGTTGCACTATCTTAGAATCCTACCAAGAGTGTGCAAGGGTTCCAATTTCTACATTCTCCTCAACACTTGTGATTTTTTGGGTTTTTTTTATAGTAACCTATTAGTAACCATCCTTATAGGTATGAGGTGATATCTCGTGGTTTTGATTTGCATTTCCCTAATGATTAATGATGTCGAGTATCTTTTCATATGTTGTTGACTATTTGTATATCATTTTTGGAGAAACATCTGTTCAGATTTTTTGCCCAATTTTTTTTTGTAAGATTATTTTTTTTAATTTTTTATTTTTTATAAACATATATTTTTATCCCCAGGGGTACAGGTCTGTGAATCACCAGGTTTACACACTTCACAGCACTCACCAAAGCACATACCCTCCCCAATGTCCATAATCCCACCCCGTTCTCCCAAACCCCCTCCCCCCAGCAACCCTCAGTTTGTTTTGTGAGATTAAGAGTCACTTATGGTTTGTCTCCCTCCCAATCCCATCTTGTTTCATTTATTCTTCTCCTACCCACTTAAGCCCCCATGTTGCATCACCACTTCTCATATCAGGGAGATCATATGATAGTTGTCTTTCTCTGCTTGACTTATTTCACTAAGCATGATACGCTCTAGTTCCATCCATGTTGTCGCAAATGGCAAGATTTCATTTCTTTTGATGGCTGCATAGTATTCCATTGTGTATATATACCACATCTTCTTGATCCATTCATCTGTTGATGGACATCATCAAAGCCATCTATGAAAAACCCACTGCAAATATCATTCTCAATGGAGAAAAACTGAAAGCTTTTCCACTAAGGTCAGGAACACGGCAGGGATGTCCATTATCACCACTGCTATTCAACATAGTACTAGAGGTCCTAGCCTCAGCAATCAGACAACAAAAGGAAATTAAAGGCATCCAAATCGGCAAAGAAGAAGTCAAATTATCACTCTTCGCAGATGATATGATACTATATGTGGAAAACCCAAAAGACTCCACTCCAAAACTGCTAGAACTTATACAGGAATTCAGTAAAGTGTCAGGATATAAAATCAATGCACAGAAATCAGTTGCATTTCTCTACACCAACAGCAAGACAGAAGAAAGAGAAATTAAGGAGTCAATCCCATTTACAATTGCACCCAAAACCATAAGATACCTAGGAATAAACCTAACCAAAGAGGCACAGAATCTATACTCAGAAAACTATAAAGTACTCATGAAAGAAATTGAGGAAGACACAAAGAAATGGAAAAATGTTCCATGCTCCTAGGTTTTTGCCCAATTTTAATTGAATTATTTGATCTTTTTGCTATTGAGCTATAGGAGCTCTTTGTATATTCAGGACATTAACTGTTTATCAGATATATGATTTGCAACTATATTCTCCCATTCCATAGATTGCCTTTTCACTCTGTTGATTGTGTTGTCTAATGCACAGGTGTTTTTTTCTATATAATCTTTTTTTAGGTCTTTTATTTAATTCCAGTATAGTTAACATACAACTTATAGTGTTGTATTTTTTCAAGGGTACAACATACTGATTCACTCAGTGCTCATCATGATAAGTGTACTCTTTAATTCCCATCACCTATTTCCCCCATCCCTCCACCCGCCTGCCCTCTAGTAATCTTCAGTTTGTGCTCTATAGTTGAGTCTATTTCTTGGTATGTATTTCCCTCTTTGTTTGTTTTGTTTCTTAAATTCCACATGTGAGTGAAATCATATGATATTTATCTTTTTCTGACTGACTTATTTTGCTTAGCATTATACTCTCTAGCTCCATCCATGTTGTTGAAAATGGGAAGATTTCATTCTTTTCAAGGCTGAATGATATTCCATTGTGTGTGTGTGTGTGTGTGTGTATATATATATATATATATATATATATATACCATATTTTCTTTATCCATTCATCTGTCAGTAGACACAGGCTGCTTGCATAATTTGGCTATTGTAAATAATGCCATGTATCATTACATATACCTTTCAATTAGTGATTTTGTATTTTGAGGGTAAATACCCAGTAGTGATACATAAAAGTTTTTGAGTATGATGTGGTCCTATTTGTATATGTTTGCTTTAGTTGCCTGTGCCTTTGGTGTCATACTCAGGAAATCATTACAAAAACCAAAAAACAGAGTCTTGACTATAGAGAACAAACTAGATGGCTACTAGAAGGAGGTGGTTGGAGGGATGGGTGAAATAGGTGAAGGGAGTTTAAGAAGTACCTTTGATGCAATAAGCGTTGTTGATGTATGGAAGTATTGAATCACTGTATTTTATACCTGAAACTAGTATTACACTATATGTTAACTAACTGGAATTGAAATAAAAACTTAAAAAAAAAAAAACTGAGGCCCACATACATCATTGGGAGAAGTATTTTATCATAAAATCAGAAATTACTCAAAAAAATAAAGAAAATATTTCATCTATTAATCACTGTTACCAAAAAAAATCATTGCCACATCCAATGTCATAAAGTTTTCCTATATCATTTCTTCTAAGAATGTTATAGTTTTAGATTTTATATTTAATTCTTTAATCCATTTTGAGTTAATTTTTATTAACTCAGAAGGTGTAAGGTAAGGGTCCCACTTCATTCTTTTGCATGTGAATATCCAGTTTTCCCAATAGCAACACCATTTGTTGAAAAGACTGTCCTATTCCCACTGAAGATATTTGACCCTTATTGAAGATCATTTGACCATATTATACACAAAAGTTTATTTCTGAACCCTCTATTCTATTCCATTTGTATTAGTTAGGGTTCTCCAAAGAAACATATATATATATATATATATATATATATATATATATGTAAAAATTTATATATGTATATATAATGTAAATATATATATGTATATGTATATAAAAATGATGAGATTTATTGTGAGGAATTGGCTCCCATGATTATGCTAAAGACCCCGGAAAACCAGTTATTTTGTACCTGGAAGTTTATACTTCTTAATTTCCTTGTGTTATCTTTGATTATTAACTATTACTATTAATGAGCTATTCAAAATCCCAGTAAAGCCATTCTCTTAGGATCTGAGCTAGGGTAGAGTTTACATTTTCATGAACCACCCCAGGCCAGATTGGTTCCAGGCAAGGAGCCACCTAGGGAGGTTTACTGTGATCCTAGGCAAATGCCATGGGGCTCACCATCAGGGACTACCTTAGAGCTTCAGGTTCATTGGCAGTTAATATTATATAAGGGAATCCAAACTAGACTCTGGTTTCACCGCTTCCTTGGTCTTACTAAATATCAGTCCATAGCTCCAGGATAGCTCCAGAATAGCTATAACCTTCTAGGAATATATGAAGCTAGAATCTGCTAAGAAGTTCTCCCTTCCAGTTCAGCTATCACCTCCCTAAAAGGAAAGAGTATCACTGTCACTGTGGATCAGAGCATAAAATTAAAAATCTCTCTACAGGGATGCCCAGGTGGCTGAGTTGGTTGGACGACTGCCTTCGGCTCAGGTCATGATCCCAGGGTCCCGGGATCGAGTCCTGCATCGGGCTCCCAGCTCCACGGGGAATCTGCTTCTCTTTCTGACCTTCTCCTCACTCATGCTTTCTCTCATTGTCTCTCTCTCAAATAAATAAATAAAATCTTTTTAAAAAAAAATTTTTTTTTAATCTCTCTACACTTACTTCTGGGTCTTGGATCTGGAAATCAGAGGCCTTAAGATGCAAGAAGGACAAAGCCAAAAACAAAAACAAACAAACAAAAAAAGACACTCATCTAGCTCTGGAAACATTCGAGTTTTCTAATTATATGAACATCTCCTGTAAATCACATCCTGTATTACTTAATGTCTTTGGAGACAAACTCAATTTTTTTTTTCCTTCCCCTCTTCTTCCTTCTCCATCTCCTATTCATTATTATTTTGCCTCTTTGAAATAATAATAATAATATAATAAAGATAGATTCTGACTGAAAGATTTAAGGGATTGGTCATGACTCTTGAAACTCTTATTCTTGTTGACACTAGTTCTAACTCCGAAGCTCTAGCTGAAAACAGTTATTATCCAGAGTAGTTTGAATAGTCATTTCACAAGACAGATAATTGGCCCTCTGCTTATTTGTAATCACTAGTTTTTTAGGCTAATAAAACCAAAATCAAAGACTAAAATCCCTTTACTTTTCTTAAGAAAAAAAAACCTTTTTTAATATAAAATGATATTTTATCATTATAAAAACTTGGAAATTTTCAGAAAAGTATACCAAAGAGAATAAAAAGCATACATAAATGTAACACACTAAAATAACAAATGCTTTATATTTTCATGAATGCCCTTCTCATCTTTTTCTATTGATGTGTACACATCTATCTTAACATAGTAACAATTATATACTAAAATATGTGTCATAAGAATTTTCCTGGTCAATGAATATTCTTCATATGTATTAATTTAACCTGCAGAATATCTTATCATAAAGATAGATCATTATCTACTTAAATTTCTATATTATTGATCTTTTTATTTCTTTACTTTTCCCACTAATGTAAACAACTAAAATAAACATGTGCATAAAGTTTTATCTGTTTTCTTATGATAGCTTTCTAAAAATGAAATTACTGGATCAACAAAATGAAGATGTTCAAGAATTGGCTTTTTAAAGAAAGTCATATTTGGGTTGTTAAAGAATTAAGGGCACAACAAATTAAACACATCTTTGATGACTGTGTGCTCATATTCAAATAATCTCTGTAAGCATAACTGTTAATTGACTGAATCTAACCTTTTATTTCAAACATAAGATACATTTCTTCCTTCTGTCTCCAACTCCTTGGGATAGAAATCAGAAGGTCTGACTGAGCCCATATATTAGCCTTGTCAGACAGGCATTTACCCTCCTTGTTCATGACTGCCTGTTTAACCCATTGCTCTCAGAATCGATGTTTTTCTTATTTTCTCTTTTTTCAGATGGAATGGGGCGAGTCCTTGCTCAAGATGTATATGCAAAAGACAACCTACCCCCCTTTCCAGCATCAGTAAAAGATGGCTATGCTGTTCGAGGTAAATATCTTGGGAATTTTTTGAGGATCATCACACTCATATGTGTGTGTATGTGTATGTGTTTTTTCCTTCAGATTTTTGGCTCAGCCTAGGCACCCAATGAGTTATACCTTTTTTTCCTGCTTGGTTTTCAAGATAATTTTATTCACAGATAACAATCTGGACTAAACCTTTTCAGTGAAAGTACTGTCGTTACTTGTAAAATGTTTGTTAACAAATAAATATGTAGAAATTGATAGAAACACTGTATGATAATTTATTCTTTCGAAAACCTCTACACGTACCAGGTAGCAGACAGTCGTGGTCTGGAAGTTTTCCATGTTTTCTAGTTGAAAACATCTATGCGATCCAAGACAGAAGAGCAGATTCCCAACAGAGGGATCATTTAGGGTGGGCTTTTCTTCTGTTTTAAACTCAACATCAATAAGGGCTACATAAAAAGCAAGCACAAGGGAAACCTCTAATTCCCTGGAAGAGCTGAATTTCAAAGCTCTGAAACCTCAAATGGTACCAGCAGCTCATACCTTTGTGGAGTTCCCTGAGATTGCATAAAGGTTAAACAGATACTAAATAGCAATTACCTGCTTAAAGTCTAATTTAAGAACCCAAAATGAAAATGCAATGGAATTATTTAGAAACTATTATTATTAACTTGGGGCTGATATCATTGAAAAAATATCTAAAAACATTTCCCCGCTTATCAGAGCTGTTAAGTCCAGTTCCTTTTTAATGGTTCTTTAGGGAGTCTCTTGCTTATTTGTTGCTTTTATTCTACATAGCCATTAAAATAATTTCATTTTTATAATTAAATATATTCATTAGTCTCCTCTATATTCCATCACTATTTCTTAGCAGTATCTTTTTGTGTTGGAGGCTATAAGCAAACAGTTATGGTTATGTTATGGTTATGGTTATGGTTATGGGCTTTGAAAACAAAGTAGGAGTGATCTGGGTCCCAGTACCAGTTTGATCTTTATAACTATGAGCACTAAGTATACATTACTTAAACTTTTTGAGCTTCAGTTGTCTCATTTGTAAAATGATGATAATTATAACAATACTTACCCCAACAATTTGTTGTGAGGATTGACTGAGACCCTAGAAAGCCTTAGTAAAGTATCTGGCAGCAAAAACAAGAACTCAATAATTGTTTTATAAAATGTTTGATAATGGTAACTATTACTATCACTATGATTATTATAATCACATTTCCTTAGACCATCTCTGAAAAAGAGGTTAACATTTATCTGAATTACTATTCTCCTGTTATATGTGAATAAAATGTTGGAGAGATTAATTCCTACTAGTGTATTCTTTCTCAGGGATACTATCTTGGATGCACCTCATTCAGCTTCGTTTCAGTAAATTAGAGTATTTCTGAAAACATGAGTAACAAATTCCTGGTGGATCTTATGATTTTTTTCTTCCAAATTTATTCTACCTATGGTACTTATTTTAATGAATATTGTCCAAAAAGAAAATTATTTCAGTCTCCCAATAGCCTCATTGGCTCTTCTTGTTTCTTGTTCTTCAACTAAAATGTGAGTTCTGTTTTGAACTTATAATTGGTAGCCATATAGAATTACTATAAAATGAAAAAGGTCCTTAATTCCAGAGTAAAATAGACAACTTTAGCAAGTAAACTACCAAAAGGAAAAGAAAGTCTATTTTTTACATTCTTGGTAATATAAAGGAGAAAGTGAGAAAATAAGTTATTTGAGGCAGAATTATTCTCAAACAGAATGTTGTCCTGTGATTTTTGCATGAGATAGCAGCATCTCAATAAAAAGAAACTATTGTCTTAGCTTTTCTAGTTACCAAAAAAGAGTGACTAGCCTACATGAGCCTTAAAAGAGCCTTTCTGCTTCCATGGAATCTACCAAAGAAATTTTATATAAAATTAACATCTGGTATCTTATTTATTCTTTTGTTTTAAAACAGTGGTGTTTTCAGCTATTTCACACACACACACACACACACATACACTCACCAATTAAAAACATCTAACATGTCACAATATAAAACGTCTAGCAGATTATTATGTAACTTGTTCACAGTATTTCTTTCCTGTGAAGTGTTGCTACCTCCAAGATACAGAATATATAACAGAGACATAATACATAACAGATAACCATTGTGGATATGGTTAAATCTCAAAAGTGGGAATATTTGCTGTGTTTGTATATATATACCAACATCATAATTAAGTCAGCAAAAACTAGTGGTGAACAGAGAGGCATGGTCCCAGTCTTTTCTGTGTTAGAACACCCTCAGGCAGTGTTTGGTAAAGAATATCCTTGAGGCGATTGTTGTGGCTCTCTACCACTACTTCGTGTACCTTCTTCTCTCCACCCCTGCCTTCCTTTACTCCCATTCCTTTCTCCCCACTCCCTTTATTCTCCCTTTTTTCTTCTCCTCTGCCTTTGCCGTAGGCCTTCCAGTAATAACCAGTGGCATCTGTGAGCATTGCTAACCCTGTAGGTGTAAAGAGGTTCCTAACTTGCTCTGGATCACTAAGCATTAGCCAGTATCCTTCAGAAACATGTGGCATAAAACCCCAAACCAGTTGGAGGATCACTTGCTTTAAGGTATGTGGGTTGAAGAAAAATCAAGACAGTAAAAAATGACTGAGCAAATAAGAAATAGGAATGGCTTTTTAAAAAGAAAGAAAGAAAAAATAGAGTTTAAAGAAGGCAGAAATCAAGTGATGACAATATAATAGGAAGACCTGTAACCTAATAAAACTAAAACTGCATTCAGGATGGAGTGTTTTTTGTTTTTTTTTTTTTTAAGAGATAAGGAGACATTTATTTTGGGTGCCGGCAGCTGGGGAAGGTGACAGACTCAAGTCTTAACAATTGACCTCTCCCAAGGATGGAATGAATTTGAAAGATAGAAAATGAAAGTAGCATGTTACCCCTTAATTAAGATCAATACAATATTTTTATTAATATTTTTGAAGAGTTATATCCCTTTGCACTGATTAAGCTAACCATCTTGATGTATTTCCAATTTCCCCTACAAATGTGGATGCCTATTATCTCACAATTTCTTCGTAGATGTTAATAAGGGCAAAAGTACCTCATATGCCAAATTCAGCTTTCTTGAAACTTTCTAATTCAAAAGGCTTATGCCTCCAAAACTTGTTTTACAGAGATGATTTAGAAAGAGGGAAAAGTCTAAACATGCCACTAATTATTTTGAGAATCATGTGTAACAATTCTGGAAGGATAGAAGACAAATCCTTGCCACTGGGTTAAAGTAAATCTTAATTTTTTTCTTTTTTACATTCTGATTGAAATACATACTTATGAGAAATACAGAAAATTAAAAAGAACATTTTAAACTTACCCATTATATCACTCCCTAACCACTATTAACATTTTGTTGTACTTCCTTCCAGTAGGTTACATTGCATACAAAAATTCAGTATCACCTCTGATTTAGAGCTTTTGTTCTTTGACAAAACCCTTGTCCTAGGGTTTCTATTTCTTCCACACAAATCCCAGGCCACAGCTGGTTTTCCATTTGATAACCTATTGTCTTTCACTATAGTTCACTGTGGATAAAGAAGAGGACCTTACGATGTGGGAATATTACTCAAGTGAGCAGAGAGATACATGAATTAATTAATTTTGGTCAATTCCAAAAAACTTAAAATAACTGTGTTTAAGGAAATAGTATCTCTTTCCCCAGTATTACCAATAAATGGGCATTTTTTTTCCTGGAAGATGATGGTAAAGAATATAAAATCCTTTCTCACTCACCTGTCCTACTCTTAACTTCCTGCTTTCCATAAGAAAAAGCCACAGATTTAAAATTCCAAACTCACCTGTTTTAATTCCTCAATATAATTGTAGCAACTGTTAATCTTGCTGTGCTAGTCTTATAACCTGTCCTTGCCTGACCCAACACTTTCTATAATCTTAATTTCAGTATACACACAAATACTATTACCCTGTCAGCCTATTATCTAGTCTTAGTTTGGTTCCATAATCAATTCTTAATTCCTTTGCCTGGTTGTTCTGTCACAGATATTTCCTAGGACCTCTGAAAGCTATGCTTTCTCTATAGCCCCAGTTTATTCAGTCCTACCAGAGAAATGTTGAAACTCTTTATTATTGAAAATCATAATAGCTACAAGGTGTTTTAAGAGGCTCAGAGGGAGTTCCCATATGGCCGGAAAATGAAAATGAAGGATAGTTCTATGGCAAAGGGCTCAGTGGAGATCATTTCTATACATTGCCACAATAAATAGTTATCTAATGGTATCCATTCAAAAATGATATAATCTTTAAATAAACAGGTGAAGAAGATTAAAGCGTTTCCTGGACATTAAAAAAAAGAAGAAGAAGAAGAAGAAGGTAGAAGTGGGAAAAACTTCAGGGTCTAGCATTAAGCATTATGAATCAGCTATAGAATACACTTGCTGCATTATACAATTTGGCTTATATTGGTTTTATTACTCCCTTCAATTTAAATTCTACAATTACAAAGAAGAAAAGAAAACTCATTAAGAGAAATTTCTAAATGTGGGGGATGGGGGTTCTAAGCCTCTTCAGTAATCCCTGGAATCCGTCTGTGTTTTCTAATGATATACTGTGGCTTACTTAGTTTATTTCTTTCCAAGCTTTAGATTCATGTGCAGCATACCTCCACTTCTGCTCCTTCCCACCCAAGTTTGTAGAATTCATCTTGAAAATGGCAACTTTTCTTTTACTTGTCTCTTTAATAGATATTTTAAAATAAATATCAGCTAGTTAGATACATCATTATTTTTGTCTCTTTAAAAAAATATGAGCCTTGGTGATAATGTAAAATCAGGATTTCTGTTGTAGCTCACTAATTTTTTACTCATTTTTCTTTAAGTCTGAATTTGTCTATTTGAATATAGACAATCTTAGAGTGTTCTGCTCCTTAGAAAGGGTAGTTCATTAACCAGCACCATCAACATCAGCTTGTTAGAAATGTAGAACCTCAAGCTCTCTCCCAGACCTACTGGATCAGAATCTGTATTTTAACAAGATCTCCAGTTGATTTATATGCACATTAAGGGTTGAGAAATACTGTTATAAAGGAAATGATAAAAACAACTTCTCTTTTGCTACCAGGAGCCTTCTATAATGTGGTTTGACTGAGCCTTCTTTAGCTAGCAGTATAGAAACATATTTCCCAGATAGAAATTTTCAGGGCAAGGTGAAGAACATAGTGTAAGTGAGGACATATTCTCTTTCCAGTCAATGCATCTTCCCTGCTTCTTGGAATCATTTAAGGGCTTTTCAGATATTGGCCTTCTTTTTTTTTTTTTTTTAAGATTTTATTTATTTATTTGACAGATCACAAGTAGGCAGAGAGGGAGGCAGAGAGAGAGGAAGGGAAGCAGGCTCCCCACTGAGCAGAGAGCCCAATACGGGACTTGATCCCAGGACCCTGGAATCATGACCTGAGCCGAAGTCAGAGGCTTTAACCCACTGAGCCACCCAGGTGCCCCAGATATTGGCCTTCTTGACATTATAGCAGGCTTGCCCCCAAATGATCTACAGCCACTCATTATTCAGTGACATTTATTTGGAGCATTTGTGTGCAATATTGATATAAGGCATTTTGATTCTAGGTGTATTTGCATGTGTGGGGGAACAGGAGACAGGAAGAAAGTTGAAGAACAGAGGGTTTCAAAAAAGAAAGGGAGTGATCCCTATCTCTGAGGAGCTCATAATCTAGCTGAAGAAATAAAAGCATTCACCTTTTTAAAATTATTCAAGATAACTTAGAAAACACAATACTAACCTCTGTCTTCTTTCTCTCTCACAAATCAGTTTACAAACTTCCCACCTATCAAACTTCCCACCTTCCCAGTATTATGGAAATGCTAAATTCATTTCATTATTCTTTTAACAAATATTTACTGAAAACCAATGATGAGCTAGGTACTATGCAGACAGAAAGCAACATAATCCAAGTTATATAAAATTAACCAGAGTAGTCTTTCTAAATATTCTAAAGAAGGTCATGCTGACTCACATTTGAAAACTATATACATAGACCAGCAGGAAATGGAAGGTATTCAAAATACAGTATTCTGTGTTGAAAAATATTAAATTATTCATTTATGCATGCATCCTTCTAAATAGATTCGTAGACACCTCATTTATTTATTGAACTCATTCATTTATTGAACATTTCTAATACTTCACATACTGAAATTTTATTGAGTACCTGTTGTGCAGCAAGTGCTATGGATTCTCCTGGGACAAATAAGCAAATAATTGCAAATAATTAGAAAGCCATAATTAGAGTTATTTAGGAAATACACCAGAGAAGCAAAAGAGCAAGTAGCTAACTCTTGAGGAAAGGAATCAGAAAAGACTTCAAAGAAAAGGTGACACTTGAGCATCTAAAAAGCTAAGAAGACCTTAGTCAGAAGGCACAGATAAGAAAAGGACACTCCAAGCAATGGAAGTAGCATATATTATGGAGCTGAATTATGAGTCATCTTGGTACTCTCAAAGAGCTCCAGTTCTAGAAATTGAGAGTGGCTGGGACATAAGATATAAGGAGGATATGAACCAGAGGCCTTTGCACATAGGTGAAGACCTTTAGATGGAGCATTTCCATTTCATATTTCTCTTTCTTCCTCTCTCCCTCTCTCTTTCCCTCCCTCTCTCTTTCTCTCTCACACACTCACACATCCCTTCTGCCTACTTACCTTTTATTCATCCTTCATATTCAAACCAGAAATCCTTTTATCAAGATGGCTTTCCCTTACCCTTTCAGGGTACTTCCACTGTATGGAAGACACTTTCACTGTATGCTCTCATAAAACTATGTTTCCTTCCAATAGAATAGTTTTCTTTATTTGCATGTATATATTCATTAATGTGATTGATTAATATCTATCTCTTCCACTACATCAGTGACTTTAACCCCACCCACAAGACACACATTAAATACACTATTATACACACATATAACATATGTAACATATACAATATAAAAATTGTGCATATGCACACATATATAAACAAAAATAAGTTTCATGAAACAATATTCATCTTGCCATGTGTGATAAAATATATTTCTATTCATTTTCATTTCAAAAACTTTTTACAAGTTTACTTTAAAACCCACCTCCATATTTGCTCCAGAGCTTGAAAAACATCGCAGCAAGTTGGCACTACATTAGAATAGAAACCACGTCTGCTGGTTTTACTCCACTCTGTCTCAGCACCTAGAATGACACCTAGGACACAGAACACTGTATAGAAATTTAGTGAATGAATGAGAGGAATAAAAAGCTTTAAAAGATACTGTTTTTAAAGTATTATCCCAATTTTTATAAACAAGAAAACTGAAGTTTAGAAAAAGTCTTAATAATTTGCTGAGGCAAGGGAAACAAAAGCAAAAATGAATTATTGGAACTTCATCAGGATAAAAAGCTTTTGCCAGAAAAGGAAGCACTCAACAAAACTAAAAAGCAACCTATGGAATGGGAGAAGATAGTTGCAAATGACATATCAGATAAAGGGCTAGTATCCAAGATCTATAAAGAACTTACCAAACTCAACACCCCCCCCCCAAAAAAAAATCCAACCAAGAAATGGGCAGAAGACATGAACAGACATTTCTCCAAAGAAAACATCCAAATGGCCAACAGACACATTAAAAAAATGACCAACATCACTTAGCATCAGGGAAATACAAATCAAAAACACAATGAGATGCCATTTTACACCAGTCAGAATCACTAAAATTAACAAGTCAGGAAACAACAGATGGTGTGGCAAAGATGTGGAGAAAGGAGGAACCCTCTTACACTGTTGATGGGAATACAAACTGGTACAAACACTCTGGCAAACAGTATGGAGGTTCTTCAAAGGTTAAAAATAGAGCCACCCTATGGCCCACCAATTGCACTACTAGGTATTTATCCAAAGGATAGAAACATTCAAAGGGGCACATGAACCTAATGCTTATAGCAGCAATGTCCATAATAGCCAGAATATAGAAAGAACCCAGATGTCCATCATCCGTGAATGGACAAAGAAGTTGTAGAAAATTACTTAGCTACCAAAACCAATGAAATCTTGCCATTTTCAAGGACATGGATGGAGCTAGAGAGTATAATGCTCAGCGAAATAAATCAGTCAGAAAAAGACAAATACCATATGATTTCATTCATATATGGATTTTAAGAAAAAATGGATGAACTTAGGAGAAGGAAAGGAAAATAAAATATGATGAAAACAGAGAAGGAGGCAAACCATAGAGACTCTAAACTATAGGAAACAAACCAAGGGATGCTGGAGGAGAGGTGGATGGTGGATGAGGTAATCAGGTAATGGGCATTAAGAAGGGTACTTGAGGTAATGAGCACTAGGTGTTATATACAACTGATGAGTCACTAAATTCTACCCCTGAAATGAATAATAAGTGTATGTTAACTAAATTGAATTTAAATTTTTTAAAAATGAAAAAAAAATAATTTGCTGAAGGTTCTGAGGCTACTAATAGGCAGAACCAGGATTCAGATTCAGCTCTGTTTTACTTTAAAACCCTGCTAATTTCCTCTCATTCAAGAAGTAAAAGAGAAATGTCTAGGTTGCTTATGAGAGGTGTCAAGCTGGTAAAATCTCTAGTAGAGAAAATAATTTAAAATTACTTTATTCACAAGATATAGTTGGTGTTTGAATTCTGAAAGATAATTGACTTTTTAATTTTCTACAATAAGAACATCAAAATTCACTTTAAGACACTATAAAAATAAACAGAAGGATAGATGAAATAAGATAGATAAAATGTTGATAATTGTGGAAGCAATGATTCTGTCCGTTTTATGTCTATTTTAAATTGCTCTTTTAAAAAAATAATTTTATGTTTTAAAAACACCAAAACATCCTAATAAGAATAACATTGGAGGAAAACTATTCTTGTTTTTCAAGTGAGCACTTAAAATATAATAGGATTCCAAAAAACACAAGAAAGCTAAGAGTTTATCAACTAAAATAATGTCTATGAAGCACAAGATACAACATCTAGTACATAGAAGAGACTTAGTGTTAATTTTTTTTCCTTTCTACATCAGGTTAAACAAAGCCACCTGTGCAAAAAAAGTGGCTCATTATAAACAATATTATATATAAGACTTTAAAAAACACCACTTTGTGGTCACATTTTTAAAAAATGAATTTTGGGGAGCCTGGGTTGCTGAGTCAGTTGAGCATCTAACTCTTGATTTTGGCTCAGGTCATGGTCTCAGGATCCAAGGCTTGAACCCGGCCCTGGTCTTGGAGCTCAGTACAGAGTCTGCTTGTCCTGCTCCCTCTGCTCCTCCCCACCTACCTCCTCCCTCTGCTGATAACCATGCATATGCACATCCTCGCTCACTCTCTCACTCTCTCAACAAAATTTAAAAATAAATAAAAATTAAAAATAAATTTCATATGTCCTTTTTAAAAGAAATACTTTTTACTATTTAAAGTATGGTTGCAAATATAATTAAAATATTCATATAGAAAGCTGTTAACTTTTCTGTATATGTGTCCACAAATCCTTGCCGTAGACAGATGACATGGAAGTAATGGTCATGATCATAAAACTCATTTGATAGGTACTGCCTTGCCAATAGTATGGATCTGAAATCCACATCATAGATGAAGAAAACCCTTTTGAATATATTTCTCTCCCAGAATATTTTTTGGTGCAGCTATTGCTATACTGTATATAGAAAAAAATTGGTTGAGTTTTTCCCTCTCAATTCTGTTTCTTCTGATTTAAAAATAAATAGTCAATGGAAATTGTAATGCAGAGTTGCCTGTATATTATGATTTAGAAATAACACTTTGGCCCATTATTTAAAAAAAAATACTGTATTGGGAATTAAGGTACTGTATTTTAGTCCTAGGTCTACCACTAATCAGAACTTGTCAACCTAAGTTCCTCCATTCTGTGATTCATTTCCTTCAAATGTCAAATGAAAAAAAAGATATTTTCTTTCTACTTTACTGGGTTATTATAAAAATCAGATTGGGTGATAAATAAGAAAATAGTTCGAAATTTATAGAAAATGGAGAAATGTGAATATAAATAGTAATATATCTATATAGGTATATCCACGAGAGTGTACACATACATCACACATATATGCCCATAGAAAAGATAGTATTTATTTAGGAGGATGGGCTAGAAGAAATAGTTCTATTTAAAAAGTACAAATATATGGGGTTCCTGGGTGGCTCAGTCATTTGAGCTTCTGACCCTTGATTTCAGCTTAGATTGTGATCTCCTGTATCATGATCTCATGGGTCATGGGATCAACCTCCCCATTCAGCAGGGAGTCTGCTTGAAAATTCTCATCCTCTACCTCTCCCTGCATTCACACATGCTTGCTCACTCTCTCTTTCTCTCTTATTTAAATAAATAAATCCTTAAAAGAATTAAAAGTACAAGAATCAAATTGTGGCACAACAGGAAGACCATCTCCAGTAACACCAAGAAAGAGCATGATTAAATCACTTCTACTGGTACTTCTGAATGGTGGATACAAAGATCAAACCAGCAGTTACAACACCATTGTCTGGTTGAGGAGCTCAGAAAAGTATTCCATTTTCCTGAAACTTTATCTGATCATTTGAGTCAAATTTTAGAATTCCAACACTCGATCCTTATTCCGTGCCGTACGTCCATTTTGATGTTTGTTCTTGGTTCTGTTCGCCTCACAGCTGCTGATGGCCCAGGAGATCGTTTCATCATTGGGGAATCCCAAGCTGGTGAGCAGGTAAGATTCACAGGCTTGAAAGACTCTTAAGATTTCAATTTCATGGACTTTCAGCATCCAATTCTAAGTTTCTACCATCATTGTAATGGAAATTTTAGAGATGGATTAAACAAGTTATCAAAGAGATTAAAGGACGGTTCCCATGAGAAAGCTGAAAGAATTATTTTTTAACTGAAAGAAATCTGCATCTAATAATATATGGCATGGTATTTTTGGTGTGTCTCACAGATTCCCTACAAGCATTTTCCAGTCCTATGATTAGATGATTCTTTCTTATATAAACATTAATGTTCTAAGCAGACCTATAGTTTCTAGGTCATCTTCTCAAACTTTTCTCCAACCTGTATTACAAACAGGGAAAATTAGAAGCAAATTATTTAACCTCTCTAGCTAATCACTTAGATTAGCTTTTCTCACTAGGGAACTAGCCAGCGTACAGGAATATACATATATTTCTATTAAGAAATGAAGCACTGATGGAAGTACAGTAGAAGGTCTCTTATTTGATACTTTTGAGTCAAAAAAAATAATAATAATAATCTTTTAAAAGAGTCTAACAGCCTCAAACTTAAGTACATATATCTATATGCATGTGTGTGTGTGTGTGTGTGTGTGTGTGTATAAAACAGTGCTGTATGCATCATTATATTTAAAAGGAAATAGAGAACGTATGTTAATCCAGTGAATTTTGAAGGTTGGTTAAAAGAGCTCCTACCTTATCAAATAGAACCAGAAGAAGACCAAGATACTTTTTATCCTCTGCTACTATGGAGTATTCATAAGTATTATATAAAAATAAAGGAGGATATGAATGCATGGATGAATGAATGAATGAATACATGTGGAGATTTGAGCAAAAGCTATGTCCCATGCCTTTTCTTCCTTGGCTTAGTATGTACTCCCATATGTGCTGAAAATAGGGAAAAGTTAAGTAAGTATATAGGAGAAGAATGGTGCCCATGGTGGTGACCCCAGCTACCTCATCCCTACATCCAAGCATCAAAGAGGTCTGTGTATAGATTGCTGAAGCCAAACTGGCACTATAGTGATTAGATGTTATACACAGGTTGGTTTTAATCCTCATCACTAAAAGAACAGCTAGGCCTGGGTCCCTTTTTTATAAATGTCTTGTATTATGACCTCATAATTTACTCAACTTCTCAATATATACTTCACTCAGTGTTGGATGTCTGAAGCATCCATTTGTATTACAAAGCTACAAAGTACCAATTATTCAGGTCTCTGATCTTCAGTTGAGTCTATCTAACATTTATCAAACATACCTACTATGTATACCAAGCACTGTGTTGCGTTCTAGGGGTATAAAGTAGATTAAGATATGATTTCTACTCTTAAGGAGTTTACATCTAGTGGAGGTGACAGAATATAACAACTAATTATAATATATTAAATGTTAAACTAATGCTATCAGTCATGTACTGTGGAAGACAATAGGGAGGTTGAGCATTTCATCCTAGGAGTATTAAGAAAATACTATTAGAGCTGGACCTAAGAGGATTTTACAAAAACAGAAATGAGAAAACGACATTCTAGGCCAAGAGAACAGTAGAAATCAAGACACAGGTGTTTTTAAAAATTGCATAGAATGTTTAGGGAACTGCCAATAGTTCAGGGTAGTCAAAGCCTAGTATAAATAGATAGATAGGTAACAGATTAATAAATGCCTTTTTGTCTTCTTAAACCTTATTTACTAGTTAAGATTTCTGAATGTACTAGAGAACTAGGAACACAAAAAAAGTCATGAAACTTAAAAGTTGCTAATTTCTTGTAAGGTCTATGGGGAAAAAAGATGAAAACCATACAAGAAAATGGGGTTTCTCCTTGATTTATCTGTGATGTCCTTTATAACTAAGGTATCATACAGACTTTGTAGCAATCACAGAGATCTTACATTAGCCAGATTGCTCACTTTTTGGAAGTACGTATGCTTGAGAATTACACTGAGACAGTGATATACAAAATACTTTCTTAGTGTATCAAATACTTGACTTTAAATCATTTATACTTTGGTCCTATTGATTAGCACTGGACACTGTCAAAGAAAATATTACATGATTATAAAGTGCTGTCACTGAGCAAATCTCAAAAAAAACCTCAACACCTCTGTTAAGGAAAAATCAAGATTTTAACCATTTTAGTTTATATAAAACTTATAAGGTATATCAATAGAAATTTTTAAAAATGAGTTACTTATAAAGAATTGTTACTCTGAATCTAAAGGAATTACTTCACATATTCCTAGAGTTTTTCATCTGATTCCATTCAATTGAGGTTTATAAATATCTTTATATATCCAATAATATCTTTTACATTGGATCTCATATAAGTGAGCTGGTAGGAAGTCTTCACCTATCACTTAGATTTACTAATCTTAGAGAGGAGCCACATTTTTTATTTAATGATTACACAAAAACACTTCATAAGTGTTAGTTTAAACCAAGAAGTAGAGAAAATTACATGTACAACCACAATAAAACTTAGAGTAAATTTACAAAGTATCCATTGAACCTGCCTAAATTGAGGCAGGGCTACAAACTAACACTCTTCAGCTTAAGAAGCAGCTGCCCTGAAACTCACTTTAGGATTCACTTTCTGCCTTAGCCAAAAAAGGCACTTTCAGCAAAAGAAGGACCTGTTTAGGCCTATATCAAATATCTTTGTTGCATAGGCTCTGAAGATAGTTTTAGCATTAATAACTCTAGTAAAAATAAATATATATATCAAAATGAAACTTTTCATCAAAAATCACTGCACTGCAAAATGACCCTGTACAGTAGGTTAAGGGATGTCCCAGACAATGAGTAATATCTAAGTTGAAATTTTTTTTTATTTTAATGCATTGGGCCCTAAACTTCTCATATGAAATCCTATGCAGCATCTTGGTAGAAAAATTACATAAAAATGCAACCATTCCAAAACCCTGAATATCTTTTATTCAGATAGCAAAATAAGGAAATATAAGATCCATAGCTCAATGCGAGAGCTGATCCCAAGAATCTCTTTTGCCAGTAACTATGGGAGAAAGGCAGGGAGAACACTGGAGTTTTAAGCCAAGAAAGATGGAATACTTCATGTAGTTGTGAGCTTCTGAGATCATACATGTTCATGCATTCATTCTAGAAATATTTATTCATCACCAACTTTGTGCTAGACGCATTCTAGGCTTTGGTATGATAAAGTGATAAATATTTCTGGAAAAGGGGTGATTAAGGGGACTATACCCAAGAAATAGGGTTAAGGGAAACCAGCTAAGGAATGTTAAGCACCCAGGTGCTAACAATGACTCTCCACTACCAGCTATCTCTAGTTCTAATGGGACAAAGGGAAAGAGTTTTACCTGGACCTGGGGAGATTCATAGCTATGAGACAACACCACCCAATAGGAGCTGTGGCCCTCAGTAATAAAGATGACATAGCCATCACCACACTGCAGCCCAGCAGAGAAAGAGCAAGTAGAATAAAACCCTACCTTTCCCTTTCTTGTACCTCTAATCTCTTGTTGACCATTCCCATTAGCTGAACCTAATCAGAAGCCAGAGTAACGGGAACCTAGATGAAATAGTCCATAGAGAGCAGCCTTCTGGGTCACAGCACAGAATAGAAAATGAAGATGTTATCTGGAGAAGCAAACAAAAAAACAAATCCTGATCTTTGTAAGGGCTTGTATTCTAGAATGTAACAATACACTTAACACTATCCCTAGTATAAATTGAAGGGTTTGATAATTTTAGTTATTGGTAATATTGTTTGCAGTAATATTATTGAAAAAAGATTTTCAAGGCTGCTCTGGTAAACAAATTTCCTGTTTTACTTTATACTTCTAATAGAGGGGTATTTTTCCTTAACCATTCCCTAAATTTTTTTAATGTGGTAGAAAATATATAAAATAAAATAAATGTACCATCATAACCATTTTTAATGTACAGTTTAGTAATGTTAATATATTCACATTGTTGTGACTTAAGATTTTTAAATACTTAAGAAGATATCTTAGAATTCACTTTTAGGAGAAATTTGAAGCATTCCTTTTCCCAACTCTTACCTAAATCATTGGCCTATGAGGCCAAATCAAACCTATCAAACGGATCTTACAGAAATATGCTTTTCTCTATGCTGAGAGAAGTTTGCAGGGCAGGGCATGGGGTCAGTCTCCTGTACCATCTGTATGAGAGATCAGATAATGAAAATCTGGATATAATGTTTAGCAGAAATCATTACAGACACTGGAATCATTTTTTAATTACTTCATTGCATTTTCTAGACTTTCATTATTGAAAGGTGAACTAATATGTTTTGGAAAGATTTCAAGTGAAATAATTAAAATGATTTTTCTGACTTGCCTTTATTAAATAAAAAAGTTTACTTAAGGGGCGCCTGGGTGGCTCAGTGGGTTAAGCCGCTGCCTTCGGCTCAGGTCATGATCTCAGGGTCCTGGAATCGAGTCCCACATCGGGCTCTCTGCTCAGCAGGGAGCCTGCTTCCTTCTCTTTCCCTCTCTGCCTGCCTCTCAGTGTACTTGTAATTTCTCTCTGTCAAATAAATAAATAAAATCTTTAAAAAAAAAAGTTTACTTAATAAAGTACTACATTTCTTTAACATCAAAACTTAAGTAAATGACCAATGTGCTAGTTTTTCATAATTGTCTTTCATAAAATCACATTGCATGGCATTTTTTTTTCTTAAAGACACTCAAATCACTTTACATAGAAGTATTAAGAAAATTCACATTGTTTGAGTGAGACACAATAGTGACAATTGTCACAGTTCTTCAAAAGGAAAACAGGGCACCCAGAAAGACATCTGTCTAGTGGTCATTACCTTAAATAAGTTAAAGCCTCTTTGGTGTAAATACAACTGTTTGTGGGTAGTTTTTATTATTTTGGGCCAAAATGAATAAGAGTATAAGATGTTCCTTTTATGGTTTGTTTCTAAAAATATTAAATCTCCTGCAGACTTTTCCTTTGCCACAGCAGAGTAAATCAATTCTTTTTTACATGTTTGTATTTTCAGCCAACTCAGACAGTAATGCCAGGACAAGTCATGCGGGTTACAACAGGTGCTCCAATCCCCTGCGGTGCTGATGCAGTAGTACAAGTAGAAGATACTGAACTAATCAGGGAATCCGATGATGTATGTTATCACCAGGTTTTACTGCTCTGTTCCTATGGCTGGGTTATAAACTATGCCCATTTTCTGCAGTGTTTATAAGATTAATCCAGTTGGGCTTTTGGGTTTTATTTGTTCGTTTGTTTGGTAATGTTAGGATCTTACATTGTAGTGTATGGGTCTCCAGTAAATAGGAATTGCCTTATATTTAAAAATCTTTTTTTACAGGAGATATTTTTATGATCATTACTATAATTATAATAGAACTTGAACCACAGTTGGCCCACGAAATTTCACATGCAAACAAGGAAGGAAACTACCTCAAATAGAGCAGCAGAGATAATAACTGTTGACATACCTTATAGCTGAGAAATTTATTCAAGACTAGCTTCTGATAAAATGTGAAAGAAAATTTAACAGAGAAGAAATTAACAAAGAAACTTGAGCAAGTTCTTAAATATTACACTAGGCCAAGCATTTGAACCAAATAGCCCTTCAACTCTGGTTTTCTATAATTCATAAAAATCTTTGCCAGCAAATGACACCCTGGAAAAATTAAATTTATGTCGGTGCCCCCTCTATAGCCTACAATAAAGGATCCTGGGAATTTTCTTGGTCTAAATGGGTCTTCATCTCACTGAAACTCGTGGCAATTATTGGAACCAGAGGGTCAGCCACCAATAAAAGAATAGTTTCAACTGACATTTTAATGATTAGTTATCTTAACTCGTTTTTTAAAGTAGTTTAAGATATTTTGTATCTTAAAAGCCGAAGCTAAAATAACTAATATTCTTCTGGGCTGGCTGGCTATATAGTAAAATTTGGCATGCTGAGAGACAGCCACTTTTCTTGATCTGGGATTTTCTTTTTAATTACTTTCCCACATGTAAGGCTTATAAAATTCAAATCTTGGCACACATATCACACTGCCTGCTGTTAAAACTGTGCAACAGATTTATTGGGCATCAGGGAAGCCAGCAAAGCATTGAAATCCAGAACACATGCATCCACCGACTCTGCCGGATGACAAGACACAGTTCCAGTGTCACAATATTATTCACAGCCCATAAATGTAAAATTAATGATCACCATTAATTTACAGATATCTACTACCAGGAAAACTGTAAGTCCTTCATTGAAATTTCTGCAGATATCTGGGAAACTTGGCATAATTCATGGGAACAGAAGAGACAGGTTATCTCCATCCACATTTGATGTATCTATTAGGGTAGCCATATAGATAGATCTTTTGTTTTCCCTTGAGAGTGCTATCCTACAATGTAAAATCCAGTATTTGAATTGGTACATTTTTAAAAACACGAAAATTATGAAAAAATTTTATTTATTTATAAATGAATGTATTGGCATCAAACCTAGTTTTTCAGGTACCTGTGGTAGAAATTTATCATGTTCAAAATGTGTAGCAAATGGTTCTGTTTCTCTGTATTTGTATATATTCTGTACCTATCTGATGATAAATGCATCTGAGTAGCTAAATTGTATTGATCAGAAATTCTGTTAGATTATTCTGTTCGAAATTACATGACTTGCTCTTATTATAGGGTACCGAGGAACTTGAAGTACGAATTCTGGTGCAAGCTCGACCAGGCCAAGATATCAGGTAAATTCATAATGTATAGAATGTGTAGCCAACTTTTGTTTCTACAAAAGGAAACATGAGTTCATGATCATGAACTCAGGAGAGCATGGCTATTGTAAACCCACAGCTCAGTCATTTAGCCATTAGTGTTGAGGACTTTTAACAAGTAGCAAAATGAATTTTCTTAATTCTGCATTTCATGTCTACTCTGCCTACTTTTTTGTAAACATAGTAAAGGTAAATACAATAGTCAAAAGCAACATGAGAAGGAGTAAAGTCATGAGCCTACTTAATCTGCAATTAATCCTGCTTTTAGATAATCCAGAAATCTAGCCCCACCCCAGATAATCCAGAATTTGGTATCAACACAGATAATCCCAGATTTGAGTTTTTATGCAGTTAGCTGATAGCCCCTCCTCTACTGACTACCAATATTAGTAGAATAACCTGCTATTCCTTATATACAAAAATGAGACTACTGTCTTACCATAAGTAGTGCAAAAACTTTACATTATTTTTCTTACATTGGGATGTGTTTGCCCTAATCCCATCAATACTACATTTGCTCAAATGTCCTTATAACAAAGCTACAATTCTCACATCCCTATGGCAAGAAGCCAAGCCAAGTAGACTTCTGTGGCCGTAGACCTGGGCCAGCCTAAATTGTCCAAATAGAAATTATCCCTGTGACTGTAACCTCATTAGTGTTATTCTCCTCACCCCAAAGCTAACATGCTATGGACATCTTATCATTAATGCCACTAGATATATTCATATAAATTCTTGCCTTATATCAAAGAAAGTTTGTAGTTGGTATTTTTTTACTGTAATTTAGTATAAAGCAATTTGTAAAATAGTTTTCAAATGTGAAATAACATATTCCTTAGCAAAAATGGAAATCTTATTTCTTTTATTTTGTGATTTAAATTTTTTATTAAAACAACAAAGAGTTTTAGAAGCTTTTTATTTTATTATTCTGTTCCTGCCTCATCTCTTAACTCTTTTCTCCTCTTAAGTGTCCTCCTTCTTTGACACTAACATCGATTGAGAAGATATTATTCTTATCATACTGCTTATGGTTCTACTTTGACTTTCAGACCCATCGGCCATGACATTAAAAGAGGGGAGTGCGTTTTGGCCAAAGGAACCCATATGGGCCCCTCAGAGATTGGACTTCTGGCAACTGTAGGTGTCACGGAGGTTGAAGTTAATAAGTTTCCAGTTGTTGCAGTCATGTCAACAGGGAATGAGGTAAGAAAAAAAAAGTTCGGGGGGAGTAAGTAACTAATTCAACTTTCAGGTAAAAAGTCTTTTTGACTTCTGTTCTGTGTCATAAATAGAACATTGTGGATTACAGATTTTTACCACATACATGTAACAGGGAAATAAATATACTGGCCTCAGGATAGTTCAAGTACAGAAGATAAGGAGGAAGACTAGAAATTACATATTAAGAAATCTTCCCTTCCATTTATTAGAACAAAATGTTATAACCAATGACCTTTCCACACACTCAGTACATATAAACAAAGAATGTTGACTGCTAACTATAGATTTCAACTATGCAAATTGAGTGCTCAGTCCATTAGGACAATGAATTCTACCTACCCTGCTGCTGAGATGATGGGCCACCTCTGTGTGGATCAGTGAATTGGGACACAATGGTTAGCCCTTCATCTTGCTGGAAGTTCCTTGTGATACTTAGTCACCAGGAAGAATTTGATAATCTTTTCTCTTTTTCTGCAAGGATGGCATCTCTGGTGGCATGTTTCTCAATATGTCAAATGTCATTTCAACCCTGATTTAGGATGGGGAGTTTCAATTTGAATTTGAAAAATTCCTGTTCCATGTTTTGCTTATACAAGAAATCAGATGTTCTAATCAGACTGGGAATCTTGAAAAATGGATCTGTTGGTAATTCAAAGCCTAAGAGCAGAATCAGAAACTATTGAGATTTTTTTTAGGCCTTTAGACCTTACTATTTTTAAAAAGGTTTACAGGATTTCTTTTTTTTTTTTTTCTCTTTTAATCCCTAATTTTATTCTGAAAATAAACCATTTATTTGAAAATAAACCATTTATTATGAAAATAAACCATTATTTTTAATTTCTTCAAGTCTTGGAAATGAACATTTTCAAAGGTCTCTTATCCTTATAGCTCTTTTAGAAAGGGCAAAAAAATTGGGGTAAATTGGAAGGGGAGAAAAAGCATGAGAGGCTGTGGATCCTGAGAAACAAATTTTGGAGTTTTGGAGGGGAGAGGGTGGGGGATGGGTGAGCGTGGTGGTGGGTATTAAGGAGGGCTCATATTTCATGGAGCACTGGGTATGGTGCATAAACAATGACTCTTGGAAAAATTAAATTAAATTAAATTTAAAAAAATAGAAAGAGCAAAAGAAAAGAATAGAATATTTGTTTTGCTAATGGAGAGATCAATCAGTATTCTAGACTTAGTATAGGTACACTGGTCATTCTCTAAAACTATTGACTGACCCAAAACATTCTTTTCAATTGATCTACATAGTGAAGATTTTAATATCCCTAGGACTAACTGACATTATGTTTGGCATCAGAAAGAAATATCTGATAAACTGGTTGACTTAATGAACTGTTCTTATTTGTGATTTATTTGTATGCTTTGTGCATTTAAGTGAGTTCATGGGGGGTTTGCGAAAGCTAAAGAGAATGAGCAAATTCATGAATAACTAGTTATTAGGCAACTTTGTTTAAGCTGTATTTCTTGTATTCTTCCTAATGTTTTTGTAAGGCTGGACCATAGTCTCACTTATCCTCCAGACTACATTGGTAATATTTTTAAAGCTATCATACATTCTGTATTAAAACTGTTGGCTAGTGGTAAAGAAAAGTGATGGGATAAGAATAGAGATGATAGTTATATCATGGAATCTAAGGAAGAATTCGTAGTCCTAGTTCCCTGCCTCCATAGGCTTGATTATCCTTGATGGGCTTTCACAGATGCTATTTTCTGTGGCCTACTATATTTACCATGGTTTTCCAAGGGAATAATGTTTCTAAATCTCTAAATCCACAATCTAAAATAATGTTTCTAAATCCATAATCTCTGGTTTCATATAGTTCAGCACTCATTCCCTAGTTCCATCCAAGATTAGTTGTTATTATGACTCTCTGTGATTGTATAGTTTAGTTCAACCAATGTTTATTAGGTATCTCTATGCCAGGAATTATACTGGAAACTGGGAATAAAAGAAATGAATGAAGTATAGTATCTCTTTTGAAGGCTTGAGATCTTTGATAGAAAATAATGGGGAAAAATTATTTTGTTTCAGAGAGGCCAAAAGAAATTAACACTTGTCTGTTAATGTGGCAAGTCTATAATTTAGTCAGTCACAGCACAAGCTCCCTTTTAGTACTAACTGATTTCTCCTGGAATGAGTGGCTTTATATATGTCCACTTTTGAATCCAGCGTGGTGTATCAGTAAGCAGAACAGTGGCCTGAGGCAACCCAAAGAATGCCATACAAGATATCTGTGTATACTGTCTTTAAAACCTGCCCAGTATTTTGTGACTACATGTGTTTATTTGGGATGGGGGAATTATTTCAAAATTGGGAGGTACAGTTGTGAACTATAACTAGTACAGAATAGTCAATGCAGACATTTGTTTCTTTCAACAAACTGTGTATGTTAACATTTAGGTAATACCATCCAATAATTACATAACTGTGGCATACATTTCCAACCTCATGCATTTGTTCAATAAATATTTATTAGGCATCTATTACATGCTGGAATGTCCATGAGGGGTTATCTTTTTTTTTTTTTTTTTAAGATTTTATTTATTTATTTATCAGAGAGAAAGCGAGCGAGATCGAGCACAGGCAGACAGAGTGGAAGGCAGAGTCAGAGGGAGAAGCAGGCTCCCTGCGGAGCAAGGAGCCCGATGTGGGACTCGATCCCAGGACGCTGGGATCATGACCTGAGCCGAAGGCAGCTGCTTAACCAACTGAGCCACCCAGGCGTCCCTCCATGAGGGGTTATCTTAACTAAAATGAGTTTTATAAGTTGTGAATACACTCTGTCGTGAACCAGTTTATTTAGAAGGGTTTTGAACTGGAAATTCAGTGTCCAGCAAGGCTGCATCAGACTTTCATCTTCAGTGGAACTAATCCTCTTAATCGTCTACACAGCCATCCAAGAGTTATTTTCTTTTTTCTTCAAGTAACATTCAGGTGCAAGGGAACAAGAATTATACTAGGAGACTAGGGGAACCACCAACTTAGAAGCATGTCCTACATAAGAATTAATATTTTTTCTAATAGTCTTAGGCAGCTTCCAAGGTCCCTATAAGGGAAATGTGTAGATACAAGTGTCACCACATTGACAAAAGCCCAAAGATATGGCTTCCCACTAGGTATTCATAGTTCATGTATTTATTTTTAAGATTTTATTTATTTAGTTAGTTATTTAGTTAGTTATTTGACAGAGAGAGAGAGAGCAAGAGAGGGAACACAAGCAGAGGGAGTGGGAGAGAAAGAAGCAGGCTTCCCACTGAACAGGGACCCTGATATGGGGCTGGATCCCAGAACCCCGGGATCATGACCTGAGCCAAAGGCAGGCGCTTAATGACCAAGCCACCCAGGTGCCCCTATAGTTCATTTATAGTACCTTCTAGTCCATATGCAGTTACCAATAAGAGATTATTTTTGCCATGGAAAATACTGCCTAATAACAAGCTGACATTTCGTCTTTATCAAATTTCCAGGGAAGAGCTAGAAAGTGAACTGAAGCTCAAATATGTCCTTAGAGATGGAAAAGGGTTTTCTAACTCTTTACCCTCACATAAGAGGATCCACTGTGTGTAGAAAATTAGAAAATAATAGTAAAACTTACTATAAGTCATTCTGCTTTTTATCATCACCATGCACTGGCTATTCTAAGAAAAGTCTGTGATAAAATATGCTCTGCAGGGCAAACCATTTCCACCACCCTTCCCCATTTAGTATGCTACCATACTGATGCCAGGCACTGTGCTGACTGCTCAGAATATAGCAGCGAACGAGACAAACAAATTCCCTGTTCCTACAGAATTTATATTCTAATGGAGGCAGGATAGGGGAGATAGTAAACAAAAAATGCCAGTAAGTGGTATGAAGAAAAATTAAGGATAAGATGATAAAGACTAGTAGTAGAAGAGGTATATGCCAAATATTACCTGTTGAAACCTACCCTACATCACCCCTTTCATATTCTCCTCTTTACAATAAAGCTAGAAGGCTGAAAACCCAATTTCCTGGATTCTTTCCACCTGTGGTCCTGTTAGGTTTTGTCATTGGGATGCATTAACACAATATTAAAACTTGGAAATAAATTAGAAGTAGGGGCACCTGGGTGACTCAGTCGTTAAGCGTCTGCCTTTGGCTCAGGTCATGATCCTGGGGTCCTGGGGTCCAGCCCTGCATCAGGGTCCCTGCTCAGCAGGATGCCTGCTTCTCCCTCTAAATCTACCACTCCCTCTCCTTGTGTTCCCTCTCTCGCTGTATCTCTCCCTCTGTCAAATAAATAAATTAAATATTTTAGAAGAAGAAGTTAGCTGAAGTATAAGCTCCTCAATCCCCAGTAACATCACTTTCTCCCAGCAGCCTTAGGGACAGTGGTGACTTCCTGTAGTTACTGATCTTTGGAGACACACTTTTCTCCTTTTGTTTTTCCAGCCCTCCTCAAACATTTGAAACCAATTCCCTGTATTCAGTCCTTTTTTCTTCCACTCCCCTTCATTTGAAATACCTAGAGGATTTGGTTTTCCTTTCCAGATCTGACTGATAAAATTTTTTATATAGGGTAATCAGGCCTCACTGAAGAGATAAATTTAGAGTGGAAATCTGAAGGTATTGAGGGTGGTGCCATGTAAGGGGAACTGAGTTCCAAGCAGAGGGAACGACAGAGACAGAAAAATCCTGAGATCGGGGGTATGCTTGTGATGTTTATAACTGAAGTATAGAGGGAAAGGAGCAAAGTAAAAGGATGTGAGGTTAGGGAGGCAACAGAAACAAGACCATTTTATTCTAAGTAGTCAGTTTTGAGGAAGGGAAGCATAACATGAAACATAACGTGTCTTAAATTTTTAAATGTTTACTCTGGCTTTAGTATGTCATGGCATATATATATATGGAGAGAAAAAGGAAAAAGCAGGGAGACTAGTTAGAAAGATATGTAATGTCCAGCAAGAGATTTGGACCAGAGTAGTAGCAGTGGAAATGATGAGAAATAATCAGATCCAGGATATATTCTGAAGTTAAAGCCAACGGGGTTTGCTAGTGAATTCAAAGTAGAATATAAAAGAAAGTGAGGAGTCAAGATGAATTCCAAGATTTTGACTTGATCAATTCTAAGGATAGTTATTACTTAGGTGAGAAAGATTAGGCAGCAGAAATCAGGCTTCTGTTTTGGACATGTTAAGTTTGAGATACTTAATTAAAAATCCTAGTAGAAATATTGAGTAGGCAATTGAACATATTGTGTGTAGCACAGGAGAAAGATTAGAGCTGAAGATATACATGTGGAAATTATTAGCATATACATAGTATTTTAAATCATGAGACTAGATAAAGTCACCTAGGCAATGAATATAAATAGAAGATAGGGTATATAAGTTTTACACTTAGGAGGCAGCTGGATCTTCCTCTTCTTTCCCCAATACTTATATTTCCCAGGTATTTTGTTTTGTTTTGTTTTATATTTTCCAGTCTTATTTTCTTATTTTGACTCTTGATGATATCCTCTCTTTCCGAATCCTTGAAACTTTAGATGGTGACCTAAAGGTCTTTAAACTGGACATAAGTCAACCAGCTGCCATTAATTCAGGGAGTCAAGATAGTATGCTTGCTATCCGGTTACTCAAAGTCCAAACAATAATTATTTTTTTTAGTATGCATTGGGTCTTCTAGTTTTGGGGGTACTGTCTCACTTTCAGCCATATTCCATAACTCATATTTATTCATTTAATATCCTCTTTCTATTCCTCATACTCCCTTTCTATCACATACACACATGCACACACACACATGCAGAATTAAATGTATTCATCTCCACTATGTATTTGCTTATTTTTTTCCATCTCCTATCATTTTCTTGGCCACTGTCAAAAACAGAGGCCTATATAAACAAGTTTGAACTTCATTTATATAAAATCTCTCTAAAACTCCATATAATACTGTTTGGGGCCTTTCACAAGCAGCTGCTGTTACAGAACTGTAATACTTAACCTCACTAATAAGAGAAGGAACAGAAGGTTGAGTATCTACTATGACCAGTACCACTATGTGCTTTATGATTAAGGCAACACTATGAGGATAGTATAATTATCCTTCATTTCAAGTAAGAGAAAATTGAAGCTCAAAAACACAACAGTTTTCCCAGTGTTATCTATTTTGTGTAAATGATGGAGCCTTATTTCACTACTAAGTCTTCTGGCTGTAACAACTTTTCTCTCACTGTGCCACAATACTTCCCACAGGAGTTTCCTTACATTTCATTTCTCTACTTTTCAGTGGCAGTCCCTGAAACCTCTAAGGTTAGGTAGTTTTTACCTTTGTTATTTTCTACTAGCTATACCATACTTCCTATCCAGATTAAAGACCATGATTTACCACTTTAATGTTGCTCACTCCTTTAATCTGTTCCTTTGCTTCCTATGCTAATAAATAAACTGATCTTCTGCTTTCTCCATTTTTGCTCCCAAGCAGACAAATATTACTGAGAAAATTCAGAGAACTGTAATTACCTGGTCCATAACAAATTTCTGCCATTTAATGTCAACATGGTACTTAAAAGTTGCTCAATAATTCTGATGTCACTATCTTGTCAGTTTCCTAGCACATTCCCTCAGTAGATAGTTCATTCATATATTCTATATAGTCTTTATTTTTTCTTTGTCTCATTTTTTATTTTTTTATTTTTTAATTTAAATTCAATTAGCCCACATATAGTACATCATTAGATTCAGATGTAGAGTTCAATGATTCATGAGTTGTATATAGCATCCAGCACTCACCATATCACCTGCCCTCCGTATCACAATGCCCATCCCCCCACCGACCTTCCCTCCAAAAACCCTCAGTTTGTTTCCTATCCTTGAGTCTCTCATAGTTTGTGTCCCTCTCTGATTTCTTTCTATTCTGTTTTCCCTCCCTTACCGTATGGCCCTCTGCACCTTTTTTTATACTCCACATATGAGTGAAGCCATATGATAATTGTCTTTCTCTGATTGACTTATTTTGCTCAGCATAATACCCTCCACTTTCATCCACAACAATGTAAATGGTAAGTATTCATCCTTTCTGATGGCTGAGTAATATTCATTTTACATACACACACACACACACACACACACACATACACACACATAATATTTTCTTTATCCATTCGTCAATGGACATCACAGCTCTTTTCCACAGTTTGGCTACTGTGGACATTGGACATTGCTGCTATAAACGCTGAGGTGCAGGTGCCCCTTAAGACCACTGCATTTGTCACCTTGGGGTAAATACCTAGTAGTGCAATTGCTGGGTCATAGAGTATTTTTAACTTTTTCAGGAACCTCCATACTGTTTTCCAGAGTGGCTGCACCAGTTTGCATCCCCATCAGCAGTGTAAGAGGGTTCCCTTCATCTGCATTCTCGCCAACATTTGATGTCTCCTGACTCATTAATTTTAGCCATTCTGACTGGTATGAGGTGATGTCTCATTGTGGTTTTGATTTGCATTTCCCTGATGCTGAGTGATATTCAGCATTTTTTCTTGTATCTGTTGGCCATTTGGATGTCTTCTCTTAGAAATGTCTGTTCATGTCTTCTGCCCATTTCTTGACTGGATTTTTTGTCTTTTGAGGGGTTGAGTTTGATAAGTTCTTTATAGATCTTGGATCTGTATCCAAGATATGTCATTTGCAAATATCTTCTCCCATTCCATAGGTTGCCTTTTAGTTTTGTTGACCATTTCCATTGCTATGCAAAAGCTTTTTATCCTGATGAAGTCCCAGTAGTTTTTTTTTTTTTGTTTTTGTTTCCCTTGCCTTTGGAGACTTGTCTAGCAAAAAGTTGCTATGGCCGAGGTCAAAGGCCAGTATTCTCCTCTTAGAATTTGATGGATTCCTGTTTCACATTTAGGTATTTTATCCACTCTGAGTCTATTTTTGTGTATGGTATAAGAAAATGGTTCAGTTTTATTCTTCTGCATGTGGCTATCCAATTTTCCCAACACCATTTACTGAAGAAACAGCATTGGATATTCTTTCCTGTTTTATCAAAGATTAGTTGACCATAGAGTTGAGGGTCCAATCCTGGGTTCTCTATTCTATTCTATTGATCTATGGGTCTGTTTTTGTGCCCATGTCATTCTGTCTTAATGATTATAGCTTCTTCTTTTTTTTTTTAAATGTTATGTTGTTTGAAATTTGGCATTTTGATGCCACTAGCTTTGGTTTTCTTTTTCAACATTCCTCTGACTATTCAGGGTCTTTTCTGGCTCCATACAAATTTTAGGATTATTTGTTCCAGCTCTGTGAAAAATGTCCATGGTATTTTGCTAGGGATTGCATTGAATGTGTAGATTGCTCTTGATAGCATAGTCATTTTAACAATATTTATTCTTTCAATCCATGAGCATAAGTCATTCAGACTTATTTCTATGCTTATGTAAATATATATTTGTAAAAACGGGACAGTGCTATAATGCTATTATATTCTTTTTTTTTTTTAAGATTTTATTTATTTGTTAGAGAGAGAGAGGGGGAGAGAGCACAAGCACAGGCAGACAGAGTCGCAGGCTAGAAGCAGAGGGAGAAGCAGGCTCCCTGCCGAGCAAGGAGCCCGATGTGGGACTCGATCCCAGGACGCTGCGATCATGACCTGAGCCGAAGGCAGCCACTTAACCAACTGAGCCACCCAGGCGTCCCTATTATGTTCTTTTTTTACTTGAACAGCTTATCACAAATATCTTGCAATGACAGTAACACTATTATGTGGGTGTCTCATAATTAATTTAGTCAATTTCCTATTATTAAGTAAGTAGTTTGTTTGCCATTTTTCACCATTGAAATAGTCAATGCTATGATGAACATCCATATTTATTTGCAACTACTAAAAAAATCTACAAGAGATACACTCAAAAGTAATACAGGTGTGGGACACCTTAGTGGCTCAGCAGCTAAGCAGCTGGCTCTTGATTTTGGCTTGAACCATGGTATTGAATCATGTCCAGCTCACAGTCAGTGAGGAGCCTGCTTTAAGATGCCCTCTCTACCTCTGCCCCTCCCCCATCACTCACACACCTGCACATGTGCATGCTCTGTCTCTCCAAACTAAATAAATAAATAAATCTAGCTTTAAAGACAGTAATAATAATACAGGTGAATCAAAGTGGAATTCTAAAAAATATTTAAGTACTACAGAGGAAGGGGAAAAAAAAAGAAATAAAAAATAACAAAAAAAATATATATATATAAAATGGCAGATGTAAGTCCTAACATATCAATAATTACATTAAATATAAGTGGTCTATTTTATTTGTAATACCCAAAACTGGAGACAGCGTTAGAAAGACATGAACTGTTGTTATATGCAGCAACCTGGATGGATCTTAATGGTGTTATGCTGAGTGGGGGGAAAAATATCCTAAAAGGTTACAAACTGTATGATTCCTTTTATATAACATTCCTGAAATGACAAAATTATGAAGATGGGAAATATATTAGTGCTTCCCATCTAGAGATGGCGAGGAGGGAGAATGTGACTGACTATAATGGGACAGCATGGGGGATAGATCTTTGAGGTAATGAAAGAGTTCTGTGTCTTGATGTAAGGTGGCAGGTTAACACAAATCTACATATGTGGTAAGGTGGCAATGAAGTATACATATACCTTATACCAGTGTCATTTTCCTGATTTTAATATTATTCTATAGTTACATAAAATGTAACCATTGGGGAAACTGGGTGAAAAGTACAGGGGACCTCTCTGTACTATTTGTATAATTTTCTGTGAATATATAATTACAGTTTTGAATGAGCTGATACTAAAACAATTTTTCTTTACAGATTTATTTATTGGTGCAGCTGGTGGCTCAGTTAAGTGTCTGACTCTTGATTTTGGCTCAGGTCGTGATCTCAGAGTAGTGAGACTGAACCCCACATTTGCCTCCATGCTAGTGGGGAGTCTGCTTGGGTTCTCTCTCTCACTCTCCTTCTCACCCTCCTCCCCCTTCTCCCCTTCCCTGCACATAGTTACTTTCTCTCTCTCTCTCTCTCAAATAAATAAATAAATAAATCTTAAAAAAAAAAAAAAGGAATTCACTTTGTAGGGAAGGAAAAGTAAATTTTTTTCTCCTCCCTTTTAATGTCTCAAGTTCTACATTTTGTTACCCCTATAACAAAAGACAAGATTAGCAAGAGGAAAGGCATACAAGTTTATTTAATATAAGTTTTATGTGACATAAGAGCCTTCATAAGAAAGTGAAGACCTGAAGAAATGTTAAACATGAGCCTTTTTATATTGGGTTTGAGGAGGAGTGGAAAGTTGTGGAAAAAGATAATAGGACAAAGGGTATGAGGAAAGTGTAGTAAACTGAGGGAAACAGTAGGCTTGTTCATTCAGATTCCTCTGAGTCCCTTCATCTTCAGAGGTAAGAATGCTCCTTTCTTCGGCATAGGAAAAGCACCTCTCACATGAGGGTTTTATGACCTATTTAAAGGGAAGGCCAGAAAGTCCTTCCTACACAGGCTATTTCTCAAATTCCTTCAGCTTTAAACATCCATATAACAGTTGCCATATTTTGGGGTAGCATGTCTTGGACCTCATCAGCCTCTTTTCACAGACATATTCCATATCATCATTCTCAGATTTAGATGAACAGAAGTTTTGCTATCTTGTAGCAAAACCAGCAAAGGAAATTGAGGAAAATTAAAATTAAACTAGAATATTATTCTTGTATCATTTCTTATGTGCTGTTAAAGTCAGGACAATTCTCAGATTTAAATGAACATAAATTTTGCTATCTTGTAACAAAACCAGGAAAGGAAATTTTGAATATTAAAATTAAACTAGTGTATTGTTCTAGTATAATTTCCTACATGCTATTAAAGTCAGGACAGTTTTTAAAGCGAGATTATAAAATCAGTCTAATTTGCACAAAAAGTCATCATAATAGAACGTGGACTTTTTTCAAATGCAACTTGTAAACCTCTGTAGTTATAAACCAAATTCTTAAATTATGTTTGAAAGGTCTAAATGTTCTTTTTTCTTTCTTACAACTCAGCAACCAAGGCAATTTAACTCTGAATTTTAAAATTTTTTCCCAGAGTTTAATCAAAAGCTATTTAGAGTAAAAACATGCTCCATTAGAGCTTATAATTTCTCCCCTCTCTTTGTGTTAGATCTGTTTATCTGGACTATTTTTTTTTTAACCTGAGTATTTCTAAGGTATGTCCATAATGACTAAGAATTGGTTTTTGATCAGTTTAGTGAATTGAGTTTTCTAGAAAAGGGAGAAATAAAAGTAGGAATTTATAAGGGAGTTGCTTGCAAGGGATATGGAAAGAGTTATCGACCACTATAAAAGTCTAATTTTCTTCCCTTTGCAAATAGGGAAAAGGTCTTAGATGCAGACGAACCCATTTCTTAATATAAAAAAGGGAAAGTTAGCCATTATAACCAATTTTAGAACCTTTGGTAATTCAATCAAGACCATAGCATTAAATCCCTGAAACAAAGAAGATGATGTTTCTTTCCTTTTTTTTTTTAATAGTTTTTTGAATTAAAATATAATGTATTATTTGTTTCAGGGGCACAGGTCTGTGATTCATCAGTCTTACACAATTCACAGTGCTCACCATAGCACATACCCTCCCTAATGTCCATCACTCAGCCATCCCATCCCTCCCACCTCCCTCCACTCCAGCAATCCTCAGTTTGTTTCCTGAGATTAAAAATCTCTTGTGGTTTGTCTCCCTCCCTAGTTTCATCTTGTTTCATTTTTTCTTCCCTTCCCCTATGATCCTCTGTCTTGTTTCTCAAAGTCCTTATATCAGTGAAAACATGTGGTAATTGTCTTTCTCTGATTGACATATTTTGCTTAGCATGATACCCTCTAGTTCCATCCACATTGTTGCAAATGGCAAGATTTCCATTTTTGATGGCTGCATAATATTCCATTGTATGTATATGCCACATCTTCTTTATCCATTCTTCTGTTGATGGACATCTAGGCTCTTTCCACAGTTTGGCTAATAAGGACATTGCTGCTATAAAAATTGGGGTACACGTGCCTCTTTGAATCTAAACTAAATGATTTCTCTTTTAGAAAGGAGATAGAAAATCTCCTCAGGAGGGTTGAACAAAGAAAAAAAAATTTTTAAGATTTTATTTATTAACTTGGCAGAGAGGCAAGCAGAGAGATAGGGAGAAGCAGGCTCCCTGCTAAGCAGAAAGCCCGATGCGGGGCTCAATCCCAGAACCCTGAGATCATGACCCGAGCCAAAGGCAGAGGCTTAACCCACTGAGCCACCCAGGCACACCAAACAAAAATATTTTTAATTTTTGGGGGCACCTGGGTGGCTCAGTGGGTTAAAGCCTCTGCCTTCGGCTCAGGTCATGATCCCAGGGTCCTGGGATTGAGCCCCCATTGGGCTCTCTGCTCAGGAAGGAGCCTGCTTCCCTTCCTCTCTCTCCCTGCCTACCTCTCTGCCACTTGTGATCTCTGTCTATCATATAAGTAAATAAAATCTTTTAAAAAAATTTTTAATCTTTTACATTTTTATTTAAATTTCATTTTGAAGCTTGGCATAACAATAAAAATGCTAATTTGCATTGAATATTCATTATTTTATTCCCTTTTGTTCTCAATGTGCCTTTGGGTGAATAAATGTGGTCGCGTCATATGTACTCCAAAAAGACCACTAGAATTCCAAATTGTTCTTGATGAATTTGTGCTATTTATTTATTTATTTTTAAGTAGGCTCCACACCCAATATAGAGCCCAGCGTGGGGTTCAAACTCGTGACTGTGAGATTAAGATCTGATCCAGCCACCCAGGCACCCCAAATTTATGCTTTTTAGAAAGATAAATGCAAGAAAAATAAAACAAGCCAGAGTTATTCCAGGAGGTGGCACAAATTTATTACTAGATGAACCCATGAATTCATTAGCTGAGGTCAGTCAAAAGGGAAAATATTGCTTACGTATTATGTCTTAAGTCCTTAGCACTAAAATTGAATCCCTACCAGCTGACCCTAAAAATCAGTGGGAAGGGTAGAGAACATATCACTTCCAAAGCCAGTTTTCTCAAACATACAAAGAAGTTTTTACAGACACACAGTAATGTAGCCAAATAAATTAACATATTTTTTTGCTGACAAATAAGATTAGTATTAAATCAATGCTTTAGCACCTACACAAGGAAAACAAAAATTTATACAAATTGGATCAGATAACCAGAAAGTCCTCGGAACCTTATTCATACAACAAACAAAAGTAATATCAGCTAGCTTTGGAAGCTCAACAAAAAAGGATTAGACCTTAAGCAAGTGCTAGACTTACCATCATAGACAAAGAACCTCCAGAGCAAAGAGACTCAAGAGACCTCCCTGAAATGCAATATAACCAATACGGAAATACTGGTACAAAGTGGTCTTGCCTAAGTCTTGGTAGGATCTACATGACTATGAAAGTCTTAATACTAGTGAGTTCCTGCTAGAGAGTTGGATAGGACAGTCATGCATCAGATAAACAATGCCCTAGATCCCTGTTTCTCAAAATTGTTCCATAGAACACAGATTCTTCAAGCTAAGGGGTGATTTTTTTTTAAAAGTGGGTTCTATGTTCAAATTATTTTGGAAAATGTTGATTTTTTAAAAATATTCTATTTATTTATTTGACAGAAAGATATCATAGATAGGCAGAGAGACAGGCATAGAGAGAAGGGGGAAGCAGGCTCCCTGCTGAGATCATGACCTGAGTGAAGGCAGAGGCTTAACCCACTGAGCCACCCTGGGACCCCTGGAAAATGTTGATTTTATTAAACAAGTTTATTTGCTGAAAAAAAAAGGGAGGGAGGAAGGAAGGAAGGAAGGAGAAAGATAGGAAGGAAGGGACAGTTCTTAATACAATGACCACTAGGGAAACCTGTTGATCATACAAAGTGGTATATATCACCATTTCTGAGCAAGGGAGATTATCACTGTAGCACAGCCCCAGTAGTGTCCCAGGAGGAAATTACAAAAGGACAGTTACAGGAGTTTGAGAACTGAGTTTGGTCATGAGAACGAGGCCGGGGGTGGGGGGTGTTAAGGTAGGTAATAAGGTCTAGGTAGAGACTGATCAGATTTGTAAAATAGGTAAGTTGCTGAAACAGTCTTGTCCTTGGAACACATGAGTCCATGTGGAGTTATAATGGTCTCAGTTTGTGCATGGTCTTGGAGCATATAAGTCTAAACAAGTTTGTGTTAAAACAGTTTGATTTAACATGGTTACTTAAGTTACATATCATGGTTTGGTACAGTTTATCTATTATGCAAATAATGGTACAGTTTTGCAAATAGATGTTTCTGTTTTATTTCTCAGAAAGACTTGTAGTATAGGCATGATAACCAATTACAAGGATTTGCAAACATTCAGACATATTGAATGGGGGGCTTGGTAAGAGTGTGACTAAAAACATAGATTCAAGGAGGAGATATATTAAGATGTTCTTATGGATTGTAATCTTTGGGAAGATAGTGGATAAAGGGAAATAAAAAATGGAAATAAAAGAGTCAAAGGTTTAATGTGTGAAAGCTGGAAAGACAGTGGTAACATTGATAAGAACAAAAACAAGAAATTGAAATTTAATATATGGTAGACAAGAAAGTAATAAGGTATGTAGATAATGGGTTATGTGTTTTGGTTTTTTTTTTTTTTTTACTTTGTATTTTTCTTTCTTTTGTATTTTAACTGTGACAAGTTCCAGGCATCATTCCAAAGATGACCAGAAGTATAGGATACTAGAAAACAAGATTAAGTTTTAAAAGGAAATACTATGAATTTATTCTATATTTGGATTTTTGACTTCCATTCAGTTGTTTGTTTTCTTTGAAAATACTTAAAATACACTGTAAATCCCGCACCCTCATTTAACCAGGTATTATATCATTATGTCAATTTTATAGTTAAGTAACTAGTATTCCTATAATCTTTAATTGTTCTGTTATTTCTGTAACTGTTTGCAGCAAAAACAGAAAGGAATGTGAATGGCAAAGAAAACACTCTAATAACAAGGACTTTTATTTTGTTGGTGGTCAGTACCCTTCTGTGAAAAAAAAAAATTATATAACCACACAGTTTTCTTTCTGAAGCAACTTGTCTAATTAATGGATTTAAAGAGCTGTAGGCCTTCACCTTTATAAAATTATAATGACTTCAATAACTGTGTGTTAATTAAGATCAGAAAATTAATCTATATTAGCACTGCAGTAGCAATTTTCTAAGCTCTGTCAGTGACTAAGGATGAAAGTGGGTTGCAATGTCACATGGCATCTGATTAAGTTAAATTAATGCAGTATTTGAAGGGAAGACTCCCAGGTGACACTGAATAAGATGATTAGAGTTTTTCCCCTAGCTATTTTAAGGGGACAATTGGTTGCAAAGCTACTACTTTTCCAGCGTAAAGCCAAAGGTCCCGCCACATGGTATCACCACTGAGTCAGAAGGAAGATTGAAGGGGCTAGAGGCTATTATTTGGGAAAACTGAGATATAAAGCCCTGAGAATTGGTCATATTAACAGCCTAAATATCTGTGCATGCTTGTCTTCAACCTCCTAAAATAATAGTACAGATTTCCTCACTTCCAAGATGTACTTTTTTTTCATTTTGTATTTCTGAAATCAAAGTCCATCTTAAAATTGATGTATAAATTAAAGTTGTATGTTGGTGTGTCTGCATGTGTTAAGGATCCCTACTCATCAGTGTTTTATAACCTAATCTAAATCTATATTCACACTGTAGACTAATTCTTTCTGTACTAGCATCTAGAAATATATGAGAATGATGGGGATAAAATGTGCTATTTAGAAGAGAGTCATATTTATTATATATTTACCCATATTAATTGAGTGTTCATTACCTCAGTCAATCCTAACAACTACAACTCAAGGCAGTTATTAGTATTGTATGTTATAATCGAGAACATTAGGCATAATGTGTTTGGATAATTTGAATTTCAATCTTGTCTGAATCCTAAGCTCTTCCTACTGTACCGCACTGCCTCACTGAAATAATCTAACATAAAGTAAGCTTCTAATAATTTTTTTTTCATAGACATACAATGCTGGATATTAAATCTCTAAAGAATGACTCAATTCAGAGTCATAGAATAGTTGTGTATGTCTAGTTAAGTATTACTTGTTTAAATTTGCTAATAAAGAGACAAGACACCTATCTTCCTCTCCTTCAAATAAGTTTAAATTCTTTGGTAGTGTTGATCTCACTTTAGAAGAGATCCAAAAGCTTGAAGCAAAATATTAACAATCATTCTCGTCATACTTGAGAATATCATGTCACACAGTCTCTACCTAAGATGTTATCAGTGAAATACAAACTGGAAAATAATATTGGGAGGGAAAAAGGAAGTTGTTTTATTTGGTTTACCCTGGTGAGCAACCACTGAGAAGGCCAGTCTCTACAGAGCACTATTGTCAAACTATAGCCAAAGCAGGTGTGATATTTTGCCTGATGCTTAGTCACCATTTAAATTTCTGCATGCTTTTTAATTCTGGAAGAATTTTTTTTCAATCTCCTATACTCTCAATATTTATTCGGAGATCCCTTCGGCATGTATCTTCTATGTGCCAGATACTGTAGTAGGTGTTAGATAAGGTAAACTCTACTTACTAGATCTATTTCTTTTCCTTTAACCATAGACAACATTATCCTAAGAGAATAATTTGTGGTGGTTTTTTTGACTTTGTAGCTGCTAAATCCCGAAGATGACCTTTTACCAGGAAAGATTCGAGACAGCAATCGTTCAACCCTCTTAGCAACAATTCAGGAACATGGTTACCCCACAATCAACTTGGGAATTGTGGGAGACAAGTAAGTATTGGGTTTTATTTGGAAGTTACTGTTGTACATATTTGAAGTTTGGGAGTACTAACTAGGTGGGATTGTTGCTTAAGAGACAGAAATTTAATACCATAATTTTCACTAATCTCATTCTTCAAAAGCCAAGGAATTATGACCGTGTTTATGTCCTTTTGGGACATTCATCATCCTGGAATGTCTATTACATAGGATATTTTTACTCTCCTATGGGTATGTCAAGTTTCCAAGGATCTTCTTTGATAGCATTGGCTTTATTTTGATGGAATTAATAGTGATGATATTATTCCTATTCACATTCACTTGTTTCAAGAAAAGCAGGAAAGACATGAGTAAGAAGATAAAGAATGTTAAAATTCTCACTAACTGCTCCTCTGAAGTTTAAGTACAATTGTTTTCTAGGACTTTTATATTGATTTTTTTGTATCTTATGTAACCCAGGTTTCTCTAGCCTTCACCCACTTGTAAGTACAAACGGAGGCACATTGACTAGAATTACCTATCTCTAAGAGCATATTGCCCCATATTCTAAATTAACTCAGCCCTCTGCTAAATTCCTCAAGGATTTCTGTGAGCTTCCAACAGATTTTCGCATGTGATCAAGAGCAAGTCTGCTCTTTCTGAGCATCCCACTACCATGTGACACTGCTACTCAGCCCTCTCTCACCAGGATTTCCAGTTCACAAGAGACAGGCCTGCTTTTACTAATACTCAGACATCAGCCTGGTGGAGACAGAGCTGGGAGACAAATCTGAGTAACAGACAGCATGATGTATCTGTCCCCCATAATTGCCCCTTTCATTTATCACCACCTTATAACTGATTAAAGCTCATTATGTCTGGATCCTTCTTTCCTAGGCCAAGGTAGGAATTTCCCAGCAAATGTGCTTTTGAAGAGGCTTTGCCTTATCAATTTACAAGGTTTGCTCTACACCTGTATCCCAGTTTAAGCTCAACCTGGGCACAACATAATTCAAACCTTGGACACAGCATCCTACCAATAACATGAAAGGGAGTAGCTTTTATGTCCTTTTACTTTTTAAAGTTCCCTTCTTTCTTCCTTTTTTTTTTTATTTCTCTGAGGATATTGGAATAGAAGCTGTTAGACAGACTTTCAAATGTCATTGTTTTTAAAATCTTCACCATTTGTATTTACCTGGATGCTTAGTTCTAGAGAAGCCCATAGCTAAGTAACCAGCCAACTTAGGACCCACGCTGGTGAAGACAGTGTCACAGGCTACTTAGTATCACCCTGACCGAGGCTCCCTAGCCCTTGGAAGGCATTAAAAAGAACCCACTGGAAAAAAAGGTAGGAGGTAATTATTTGAATTTGGGCCTAACCAATAACCTGTACTTTCATATAAACCTAAAAGTTATCCTGATGTAGATACACCCTTAAAGAGGAAAAAATTAACTTCCCAAAGAAGATAAGAGGAACCCAAGAGTCCCAAAAGCACAGAGCAGGTCCTGAAACTCTATAGAGAACAACTTACCAGATCGTGGAGACTTTTGTTTCCCACCCACAACTGGCTCTGGCCCTGCCTTCAAGTGAATTAATGAGCTCTAAGGAATGTTAAAAGGTTAAAGGAGCTTGTTGTTTGTGTTTGTTTGTTTTTCTTTTTTACTTTAAGCTGTTCTGGACTATAATTCCACTCCTCCTATAAGTCCACTCCTTCTATTTTTGTACTTTTGTATAAAAAAAATCCTTACTTGATATACTATATATGCTGCCAGTACAACATTTAAAGCCTCTTATGTTGATATGCTAATATCTGTTGATTTTTGGTAGACATTTACTAATAATTAATATTGATATTACATATAACTCCAGAATGTACCTTGAAAACAGCATATAAAGAACAATAAAATGATAAGCAAGATATAAGCAATTCTGAGAATATGCAAATCTCTAGTATATATCCTTTTCTCAGATGGAAATATCTTCCATAAAACTGAGAACAGTTTTTAAGAACAATGCAAATCTAGACTTTCTCAGTCTTACAGTGCTGTGTGGAAGAGGCCCAGAGTAAAGGGTTAGAATACAGAGATGGAATGTGGGTGGAAAGAATTTATAACTGTTCTAATGGAAATCTATGCTGGGAGTTTAGCAAAGGGAACAAGGTACATTTAATCTGCAGCCTGTTGATACTCTGTGAAGGTTGCCTCCCTCTTCATTCTTCTCGTTCCTACGCAGCCTTTTGCTAATGAAAGTAAATGTTATACAGAAGCCTCTCTGTGAAGCTCTCCAGGGAAAGAGGGTCATGGGAGAAACTACACCTTGTGTAAAGCAGGGAGAGAAATAGCTCAAGAATGTCAGTAAGCCAGAACCCCTGCTCAGCTATGACAGATAAGAATAGGGAGTAAGAGCCCTATTCTTGTATTTAAAAACAGATTGGTGTCTGGTTTTTAAATTCTGTGATTCTACTTCTCAGCTCTTATCATCAACCATGATTAACATTAAAGATAAATGTTAAAATTAAAGATAAAATTTAAGACTCTGAACTTATTTGGATAAAATTGGGCTAAATTTTGCCTTTGCTTATATACATTTTATTTAAAAACAGAGTATAGTGAAGATTACCAGAGGGTGCTTCAAATACTTGGGAGTTAACAACAGTATTCTAAAAGCATTCACTTACAGATATTTTGTGTATATTAAAATACATTCTGTAAGACAGTTTCTCACAGCACATGGGACACAATATTCTTGTGGTTCCTGTAGTTTTTTTAAAAAAGACAAATTTTGAAACCCACAGATGTTAAGTGAACTTGCCCAGCATTAAACAAGTTAGTGGCAGAGGTGAAAATGGAAGCTAAGTCTTGAAATTAACAATCTGCAATTTTTTTGCTATCATTATAAAGACAAGATAATAACTATAAATATGTCAGAAGAGAATCATCACTATGTGCTAGAATGGTCAGAGTTTTATAAAGGTGCAATGTTAGTTAAAACATGAAGGATGAATAGAATTTGTCTAGTTAGAAAAAGAGAGTGTGTTGATCAAGTAGGAAACATGGAATGAACAAAAAATAGAGGAATAGAAAATAGAGAAGTAGAAAAAAACAGCTACTCAAGTCAGGCCAGACTGATTACAACAGGAGGTTCAGGTAGAAGGGTTAGGGAGGTGAATTTGGTAGAAATTTTTTTATTTTATTTATTTATTTGCCAGAGAGAGAGAGAGAGAGAGAGCGAGCACAAACACAGGAGTGGCAGGCAGAGGGAGAAGCAGGCTCCCCGCTGATCAAGGAGCCAGATGTAGGACTCAATTCCAGGGCCCCCGATGGTGACCTGAGCTGAAGGCAGATACTTAACCGACTAAGCCACCCAGGCATCCCAATTAGGTAGAAATTTAAGGCCAAATTTTGAAAGGCTTTGCAATCCAAGCAGAACTACCCAACTCACTTAAATTTTAAACTTTAAAAGATAGAATTGACTTAATAACCGTTATTTTAGAAAGATAATTTGAACAAGGTGTATCACATGGGCTAAAGTTGGAAATGGCCTAGAAATAAGAATAATACAATTTGTTTATTAATTATTCAGTCAGGAAGTGTGTGTTGTGTACCTATGAGAATCAACTGACGATCTTATTTAAAATGCTGGTTCTGATTTAGCAAATGTGGGGTGGGCCAAGACACTGCATTTCTAACAAACTCCTAAGGATACCAAGCAGCTGGTCCATGGATCAAAGGAAATAACAAGGATTTTGTCAATTTAATCATGCATCTACTATGGATTTTAAGGCAAAGGCTATAAAACATACAAAGCTGAAACAGGTCTTGCTTTTGAACTTACATGTACTAGAAATGTACTAGAAACTATAGACTAGTAATAAGAATGTTTTGGAAAGTTCCAGTGCTTAAACACACATTTAGAAGTAGAATTTTCTTTAAAAAAAAAAAAAAAAAAAAAAAGATTAAATCAAAAAACATTGTAAAGGCTATTACGTGGAACAGAAGAGTGTCAATGTTGATTTCTTCTAGATTATAAAGCTTCATCAAAATGATATGTGACTATAAACACAAATAAAATACCTACAAAACCTAGCTGTTAGGTCTCTCTACCACAATTTTACATCCCTGTCTAGCAATACACCATTTCCATTTCTTCATGTTCCATTTGTGGTCTATCTTTTCTTGGTTTTTGTAGCTCCTCTTCCTTTGCTCAGTCCCTAAATTTAGGGGTCACCATGGCTCAGTCTTGGCTTTCTGTCCTCCTAATTCCTTATGCTAATGACTCCCAGATCTTTTCTCTGTCTTGAGCTCCATTCCTAGACCCACCTGCTTACTAGGTACATTTTCTTTTAAGTTCAGTAGGCACTGCAGACTCATCCTGTCCAAAACTAAGTTTACTATCCCCCACCTCTCTCACTGCCCCTCCCCACTACTGCGCTGTTCCCCCTCCTTTCATTCTGCTTTCTCAGTGACTGCCACCAGCTAGTCACCCAAGCCAGAAGAAACCTGAACAAGAGTTGTCACAGCTCCTGTCTTCCACTCACTCTATATTTAAATCCTATAGACTTTCCTTCCTTGGTATTTCTTCTCTACATTCCCATCTCTTCATTCCTGCCATCCTGGCTTAGTTCAGGGCTCCATTTATTTTTTATCTAGACATGTGTGACTAGCATCTTAACTTGTCTCCATACCTCAAGTCTTATTCCCTCTAACTCACCCTCTATTCTGCTATATTTCTAACATGCATATTCTATACCTGTGGTAGAATTGGGGTTTTATCATATATGGATAAGCAAACTCTAATAATTCAATAAACTTTTACAAACAGTTATGCTCTGTCAGGTATTGTACCAGTCTATGGTACTACAGAGATAATAAATAAGACAGTTATTAGTAAGACTAATTAGTAAGACTAAAGAAGTTTTTAATTCTGATCCACTCCTTTCTTTCCTCCCAATCACCAATCCCCATTCTCCTTACTGCAAACATGTCAGTCTTTATTGAATACCCATTATATCAATAGATGGATAGATAGACAGATACATACATACATACATACATACATTAAAGAATGTAGTATAGTGCTGCATATATATTTATATATGTACACATGTATCTTATTTAAGCATCTTGAAACAACAGAGCCAGATAACTCTCTTTTAATCCCCATTTTGGACATAATGATACTTATGAAAATCAACCTATTCAGGGTCATGCAGCTAATAGAAGGCAGAGTAAGGAGTTCAACACGGGCCCATCTTTTTTTTTTTTTTTTCAGTGTTCCAAAATTTATGCACCACACCCAATGCTCCATACAATATGTGGCCTCCTTAATACCTCCTTCTCCTCCAAAACCCTCAGTTTGTTTGTCAGAGTCCACAGTCCCTCATGGTTTGTCTCCCCCTCTTATTTCCCCCATCTCCTCCTCTCTACCTCCCAGTGTCTCTGTGTTATTCCTTATGCTCCACAAGTAAGTGAAACCATATGATAACTGACTCTCTGCTTGATTTATTTCACTCAGCATAATCTCCCCCAGTCCCATCCATGTTGATATAAAAGTTGGGTATTCATCCTTTCTGATGGAGGCGTAATACTCCATTGTATATATGGACCATACCTTCTTTATCCATTCATCCATTGAAGGGCATCTTGCTTCTTTCCACAGTTTGGTGATTGTGGCCATTGCTGCTATGAACATTGCAACCCAGGCCCATCTTAATTCCAGGATCCTTTCTTCTCTTGCACTACCATCCTACCCTTTTAACTGGAGTTAACATCCACATTTTGTTAATATTAAGGTTAATAAGCTAAATAGGCTATCGCCATTTATAATGAATAAAACCCCTTAGTAAACAGTAGCTATGAACATTTCAGATGCCAGAGAGGAAATTTTAATTTAAATTGTGAATTACATATTGACAAATATATTATAAGGACTTGAGTTGCAGAGTCCAAATCTTTAAATGATATAGAAATGGGGGAAATGGTAGGAGGATTTATTATGGTCTTCCTGTTATAATCTCTTCCTTTACCTTTCTTCCCAGAGCTGCTGGGACTGCTTTTGCAGCATTTATTACTTTCGGGTAATTTGTTATACCAAGTTCATAGATCTTCTAGGAGGGTGGGGGGGATGAAGGAGAGAGAAAAGAGGGGAAAAGAATGTGCACACGATGTGAATATATGACAGTTTGGTAGGCAGGCCTATATTACTCCATTTACAAATGACCTAGATTCACAAATGGCCACCCCTATTCTTACCTTTTCTCTACTCAACATATAAAGCTCCTTTGTCACCACTTTAAGAGAAAAGAAGGGAGAAAAAACATCTTGAGAAGTGAAATGGGAGAAGGCAGGAAGAACAAGAACACTTAAGTGGTGCCATTAATCTCCTTGTTCCCTGACCTTGCAGATATAGCCTATTTAGGACACATGTTTTATTAAGCCAAAATAACCCATACACTGGCTAAATGTGTTCTATTCACTTTGCTATATTTTCTGATAATCTAATATTTAAAGATCCAATTGTGTTAAAGAGTGTCCTACCTGAGAAAGGGTTATTTGCATATTAATGTGAATGAGTTTAAACCCGACATCCAACATCAGGATAAATCCTCTGTCCTGAATGAACAAAAGCAAATCACTTAGAACTTGGAGTTCTTTAGGGGCACCTGGGTGGCTCAGTCAGTCAAGTGTCTGCCTTTGGCTCAGGTCAATCTCAGGATTTTGGAATAGAGCCGGAACAGAGCCCCACGTTGGGCTCCCTGCTCAGCAAGGAGTCTGCTTCTCCCTCTCCCTCTGTGCTTGTGCGCTCTCGCTCTCTCTCTCTCGGAAATAAAGAAAAATCTTAAAAAAAAAAAAAAAGAAGAAGAAGAACTTGAATTTCTTTGGCAGAGGGTAAACTCTAACTAAGCAAGACCACATCAGAACTTTAACATAGCAAGATACTGAGGGTCTAGCAAGAAGTACATTTGGCAGCAGGAAAAGACTAAAGAAAGGTAGGTGGGAAGGTGTCATAAGCAAATACTTTACATTTCAGCATTTTTTCTTCAGTCTTCCATTTTGCTTCCATAATTCAGGCTAGTACTAAAGAGTAATTCAGCAATACACTAGTAACATTATGAACTAAATTAAGGTTGGTTTGTTTGTTGACCCTAGAATCGTACCCACCATCTATCTGTACTTACAGATGCTTATTTAGAAATGTGTTCTAAGTTCCAAACAACCAATTTAATATAGAGACTCTGGGAACATGCCCTATGAGCTACAAATCAGCTATGCAAAAAAGACTTACCTGAAGTTGTCAGCTTTGTACTGACTGCATGGTATCTTTTAATACTGTTTACAGAAGAGTAATTAGTAATAAGACACTGAAAGATTTTGGTTGGAGATAACATGATCATCTTCTATTCCTGATCCAGTTCTATTATGTACTTCTTGGACCGTTGTTCTAGATTTTCTAGTGTACATTTTTTATGTAACTTTTTTTTTTAATTTTATTTATTTATTTGACAGAGAGAGAGATCACAAGCAGGCGGGGTGGGGGGGGAAGCAGGCTCCCTGCTGAGCAGAGAGCCCGAAGCAGGACTCCATCCCAGGACGCTGGGATCATGACCTGAGCCGAAGGCAGCGGCTTAACCCACTAGCCACCCAGGAGCCCTTTTATGTAACTTTTTAATCTTAGAACAAATAAATGTTCACTGAAGAAAATTTAGAGAATACAGGTTCACCAAAAAAAGCAAGGAAAGGAAATCAATACATAATCCCATTACCCAGTATTATTCTTCTTTCATTCTTCAATTCTATGTGTGTAAATTCTATGTGTGTACAGTTCATATGTGTATAACTTTAAGAAAACAAATAAATCTCATAGTCTTATTTTAACTCTTTTTTCCACTCAGTGTATCATAAACATCCATCTGTATTATCACATAGTCCTCTGCAATATCATTTAAATGCCTATATGTCATTCTCAGTATAAACTGTAATATTTATTTATATAATCCCTTGTTGTCAGACATAAGGTTGTTCCTAACCTTTCTCAATTTTAAGTAAATGATGAACACCTGTATAACTAAATCTTGGCATATACCCACAATTATTTGAGAGTGTCTTTAAATTTTTATTTTATCCATTTTATGACCATTTGTTGATTGTCTGACATATGCAAAGCTATGTTGATAGCAGGGGTAAAATGATAAATAAAACAGCTGCTGTCCTCAACTGCTGGTAGGCATGTAAAACACGTTGTTCATGGCTGTTTCCTCAGCAATTAGAACAGTCAGCACATAGTAGCTAGTCAACAAATGCCAGGAAGTAAGAGGAAAAGAAGAAACACTGAGTATGACCTGAATATGAAACTAGTCAAGTCTAGAGATTTCTAATTGACACAGATTGGTATGAACTTCCAGGGATAAACTCCTTCTAAGCTTCCTCTTATTTCTACCTTGAATATGGGACAGTAGATGTGCTGGTATTCTTTTCCCCATGGCTGGTTAAATAACCTATTAGCCTCCTTTTGTCTTCCTAGGCAGCAAGAGCTGCTACTGTTTTCGTACTGTGGGGAAGAGTCTAAAACAAATGAAGAAGTTTGGATAGGTAAATGAGTAGAGTGTACGATATGTTCCAGCCACAATAATTGTGGCCAGACTTGGTTAAGATAGTCATCATTTGGGCACAGACTTTCTTCTTTGTTTTTTTTTTCCTTTTCCCTTTCCCTCACTTTCTGATAAAATTTCTTTTTTTTTTTTTTAAGATTTTATTTACTTATTTGACAGAGAAAGACAGCGAGAGAGGGAACACAAGCAGGAGGAGTAGGAGAGGGAGAAGCAAGCTTCCCACTGAGCAGGGAGCCTAATGTGGGGCTCCATCCCAGGACCCTGGGATCATGACCTGAGCCAAAGGCAGACACTTAATGACTGAGCCACCTAGGTGCCCCTCCTGATAAAATTTCTCAGAGAAATTGCTACTTTGGGGGCTTAAACAGGGTGGAAAAGGATTTGTTTATATTAAGTCATGGTGGTTTTCTTTCCCACCAGCCTATAAGCTCCATGAAGACTAGGATATGAAGGTGTGCCTTGGTAACCCTATATGCATAGTACTAAGTACTAGATTTCAACTAGATTTAGATAACCTGCCATCTTTTCCTACACCAGCCTCTCTTTCCATGGAACCTAGGAACTATGCAACTGTCCAAAAGAATCTCACAGGGTCCCTTCACAGTGAGTCCAAAAACCCTAGCCATAGGAATAGACCAGATAGTATGACACTGACAACAGAATTGCATTAGTACCTGAGATACATCCCCAAAAAGGGCACAACATAAAAGTCTTATGGCTGAGATAATTCATTTTATATTTCTGAAGGAAAAGAAATATAAAGTGGCAAAAGGAGTAGCATTCCAAATGGATTTATGAAGCCTCTAACTTTAAAAAGTTGGGGAGCTGCTCCCTCAGGCTTAAATAGCTGATGTTATACATTTACCTCTTAAATATAATAAGCAGTAATCATGATCCAAATACACAGAATCCACTTGGGAAAAATCTCTTAAAGTTCACCATTAATTGAATTTCTAGCATGTCTAAAACTGATTTTAACCTTTGAGCTGTTTTGTTGTTGTTGTTACATCAGCTTTAAAATAGCTTGGTAATGTAGCTTCCCACTGCTGACTTAGACCTTCTAGCCTTGCAAGGCCTGAAGGGCTAAGAAATTCTCATAATTAAGAAGAGTTCCCCCTTCTGGATAATTGCCATCACAGAAGCCTGCCCTAATCATATCATGCTGGGCTTGCTTGACTCTGTCACATATTGGTGTTTTGGATTTGAATTGCCTGTGCCTGTTGCTGCCAATTTGTGAAGCTGCCTCTTCACATTAAAGCTTGAAACAGAAAGGGAACAAGCACTGAGATAGCAAACCAGGTTCTTATAAAATTGGCGTATTTAGAAGGTGTTATCAAGGTAGACCTCACAGTTATCAATGTAGACTTCACAGGTCCTCACAATGGCAAAGCCCAGTGCTTTCTGTCTTCCAATTTGTGGAACAAACATATCCTAACATCTTAGTATTTACCTGCTCTTCTAAAAGTAGAAATTTCTAACTACCAGGGAGAATTTAGATCCAAATTTAATTAATTCTTGTCATCTTTATAAACTGCCTTTCTTCTCTTATGAAATAAACACCTTTTTTGCTCAAAATGTAATATTTTGATTTTTGAGTCAACATAATAGATTTATCTTCTGATCGATTTCTAGATAGATTTATTTATTAAGTGAGGTCTCTCAATTTCTATTGGCTAACCAGAAATATCCTTTCTACTTACCAAATGTGTTTAACAACCAGAGATTCTTCCTTCTCTTGGGGACAGACTTTTTTGGTGGCTTTTACAATTGCCTTTCTTAATCCTTAAGAGTTGCTGCTATAGTTGATATTACTAGTTCTTCTAAAAATGACCTCCAGGTATTACTGTACTTTTAGAAATCATTTTCTTCCAGAATAGTTTCCAGAAAGCCTTTCCTAATTATCCCATGCCAATTCTGATCATTCTGTCCCACTCAACATTTATACCATTTTACCTTGCATGTATTTTCATTTTCCTAAATTTTTGTTATATGTTTTCTGCACTTAAAGGCAGAGACCATATTCTCTTCTATCTTTACATGACTTTATAGTGCATAAACACCCAGTGGGACTGAAGAAAGACTAAATGAGGGCTACATGTAGTATAGAGTTTAATCAATACATGAAATAGATACCCAGAAAATATTTTTAGTTGAGAAATTTATCCTGGACCTCTGAAGAAATTAGTATATGATTAGTATACATCCAGAACTGGGGTTTTTTGGAAGGGGTTTTGTTGGTGTCATTGTTATCTTGCTGTGATTAGCTGGCATTATTCCTTAATATCCAAATCCTAGAGTTTTTCTTACTTTCCCAACGTCATCTTCACTCATTTTAAAAATGATACAACTCACAGTTGGTGTAACAGATGAAACAGGAAACTAATTAGCAGCTGTTGTCCATCTGTGTGTTTATATTAAATATTTTAAAATAAAACTGCATTTACATTCTGAATACTCTGTCTGAAATCCTTAAAATCTAAAGTTGGATAAAGGCTCTGTCTTGGTTTTGAATTTTATATTAGACTTCATGATAAAGAGAAAAAATTATGTCGGAGTCAGGATTATAGTAATTTAAGGCAGATAGAAATTTTAAAAAGCAAAAAGTCTGGACTGAAAGTGGGCTCTCAAAGCCCTCTGAAATCTGGAAAAATGTAGACATAGTATTCTTTCACAGAAATTGAAGTACATCAAGTATTGAGAAAGCTACATGCATTCTCTGAGATTTATTTTGAGATTTGCTTTACCTTTTCCTTTTATGTACTTTCTGTTAAATTTAAGCTTCTTTGATCAAAGCTTCTTTGATGTTCAGTTAAGTTAGAATTAAGTTAGAATTCCAGGGAGAGTACAGTTGTTATTATTGGTAGCCATCTCCCAAGCTGAAAGTGAATATCATAACTTTGGAGGGAAAAATGCTTTTTTTTTTTTTTTAACTCAAGTCAAATAGCCAAATGTGCAGACAGTAAGAGAAAGAAAAGTATGATCTGCAAGATGAGTACTATATTTCAGTGCTTAGTCAGTTTCCTCTATGCTTTAGTCCATATGTGAAAGGAAATATTAATTTCAGCTATTTCTATAGAATCACAGTCTCTTAGAATTGAAAGGAACTTCCAATGTTAGCCAGTCAAGTCTTACACCCAGTGCAGGTATTAGAGAAATTTCTCACAACTAGCCATCAGGTTTTGTTTTATGCTTTTAATGAGAAATATCTTACTTGCATTATAAGGCAGCTCATTCTGTTCTTGAATGGCTCTGAATGACAGAGCCATTGTCTTGAATGACAACTCTGCTCTGGCCTCAGCAGGGAGCCTGCTTCCCCCTCTCTGCCTGCCTCCATGTCCACTTGTGATGTATCTTTCTCTCTGTGTGTCAAATAAGTACATAAAATCTTTAAAAAAAAAAAAAAAAGTGCTTCCTCTCTTCTTCATCTTTCCCTATCTTAAGATTTCTGATCTGATCCATTTTTTTCATTTAGAGTTGTTTTTCTAGAACATTACTGGTTGACTTATTATCTGAATCTTTGCATTTTCACAAATATGAGTCTTCTCTTCTGATAGTTGAATGGGTCTGACTGGATATAGGATTTGGAAGTTGAAGGCTTTTTTTCTCTGAGAATCTTTATGGTAATCTATTATTTTATAGTTTGGGTATTGTAGGTAAGAAGTCTAAAGCCAATACTCTTTTTCCTTTGTTAACAAACCCAATCTTTCTGTCTGACAGGTTGTGAGATTTTCTTTTTATCTTTGAAATTACAAAATTTACCAAGACAGTCTTTGGTTTATGTTTTCGGGCAATCTTGTCTTGAACTCAGTAAATTTTTTTTTTACTTTCCAAGCCCTTTTCAAATAAGTGAAATTTTCCTCTATTTTCCCCCTCCATCAGTTCCTTTTTTTCTTCATGGAATTCTTATTGGTAATATGTCAGTCTCTTGCCCTGTCTCCCAAGTTTCTTATTATTTCCTGCATTGACTTCCATCACTTCATTTTTGTACATTCCCTTGAAATATTTTGGTGAGGGGGGCAGCAGAGAGAGAGAGAATCTCCAGCAGACTCCCTGAGGAGTGCAGAGCCTGACTGGGGGCTTGTTCTCATGACCCTGAGATCATGACCTGAGCTGAAATCAGGAGTCAGATGCTTAATTGACTGAGCCACCCAGGTGCCCCCATTTCTTTCAGATATTTCTACTACTTGGCCTTTCAGGCCACTAATTTATTTTGCATTAGGTACTATATTCACCTAAATCTACTAAATTTTTAAACTTGAAAATCAAGTTTTTCATTCCAGAACACCCTTTTAACATTATAAATCTATTTCCATTAGTGCTTTAATTGTTTGTTGTTATTCTTGCTGATATTATTTATTTCCCCAGCAGTTTTATTATTTCAGTAGAAGCTTCCTAAATGGTGCTTATTATTCTACCCTCCAGCTGCTGCCTTCTTATATTGCTGGTATTTTCCTTTGCCTACTGAGAATGCTATTTATTCTCAGCCCTCAGGAAGCCGCTAGGGTATCATGGCCCTCATGTGAACATAGTTGTAGTAGTAAAAAGAATCACAAGTGGTAAAAGGCATGGAAATCACAATTCATGAATTGCAAGGCACCAACAGCAAGCTCCCAGTGTTCTATTGAAATACAAAAAAAAAAAAAGAAAAGAAAAGAAAGAGAAAGGAAAGAAAGAATGATACACTTGTGCTTAAATTGGATTCCACTCAGCTCCAGGTGGTTCAAATCAGTGAATGTTAGAGATGGAAAGAATGTGGTCCAAATATTATTTTATAAATAAGGATAATGAGACTCCAAAAGAATATTTGCTTTTCAGAATCATCTCAGCAGGAAACAAAACTGGGTTCTAGACTTTGTGACTCTCAGGGCTTCAATTAACAGTTTTATTTTCTCACTTAAGTACTTAAAGTTTTAGCAACTCCCTTGTAAAATGCTTTTATATAATATTGGTACTCTAAGAGAACAATGGGTTGGTACTTAATAATTCAAGTGAAAATGGATAGAAAATGCTAGTAAACCAAGACTAATGCTAGTATTCAATATATCTTTAAAGAAATGTTAATCGCCATTCAAATCTAATTTAAATTGCTGTTATTGTGGCGCCTGGGTGGCTCAGTGGGTTAAAGCCTCTGCCTTCAGCTCGGGTCATATCCCAGGGTCCTGGGATCGAGCCCTGTATCGGGCTCTCTGCTCGGCAGGGAGCCTACTTCCTCCTCTCTCTCTCTCTCTCTCTCTCTCTCTCTGCCTGCCTTTCTGCCTACTTGTGATCTCTGCCTGCCAAATGAATAAAGTCTTTTAATTAAAAAAATAAATAAAAATAAATTGCAGTTATTAATGAAGGAAGAATTAAATGATAATACAATATCCCTTTAAGACATGCTACTCTTTGAGAAAAGGGAAACTATTGGTATATACCAAGGAAAGGTAATCAACTTAATCCAGCATCCCCTCCAGTGGCATTGGTGAGAAGATAGTTCAAATTTTAAAAGTACAAATTGTCAGGTTTTTATCATCTCTATATAGCATCCACAAATAGGATTTATATATTTGGATAAAAATGATAAATAGCTTATATCTGGAGGCATACTAATATAACAAATTATCTTTCATTATGTGAATATTTCTATAGTTTAAAAGAATAGAGTGAACAAAGGGTAATCTTGAACTTTTCACTGCCACTGTGAACCTCAGTGCCTTCTTCTGCCCTACCTACTACACAGTTGTGAAATTAACATATACCTGTGGAAGTGTATTGTTCGTTCAAAATGTGCATATTATTGTCATTACTTTTATTTCTTATATATCAAATGATCTAATATATACAAAGTGATGTTATTTAAGAGACGTGTAAGATACATAATGTCATATTATATAATAAAAGATCAGAGTATGTTTTAGTTTTACTCTCCCTTCTTTGAGAAAATTAATATACCATGATCTATTTAACAAAACAGAAAATCCTGAATAGTTCTTATTCTATTATAATACCCACAATTATAATCCTTGTTACCTATTCCTTTTATCATTATTCAGAGTAATTGCTTGGTTTCAGAAAACAAACTTTTTTTTTTATTTCTTAAAAAAATGAGGGGAGAGGGAATATGAAGTAAATATGGGAAAATATTAGCATATGTCAAATCTGAAAGATAGATACATGGCTGTCATATGTTATGTTGGAAATATTTTTATCATTTAAAATATAATATGAATCATAAAAAGAGAGCAAAGTTATAACTTGTAAACAACTCCTAAAAGTTATGTTTAATCAAAATCTTATTCAGTTTCCATCTGATTATAGGATACAGAATCACATTTGTCATTCCCCAGAATTATGCTAACATGTCCACACATGCACTTTCCTAGTCAACACAGATAGATTATCACTTTTTGCCTTACCATTTGATTCTTTTGCACAAGGGCCCTTTCTCATGAGAATTTTCATCATATGATATGTCATATTCCTGAAAAAACTAGACACTCACTCTGATTAGTCATTAGGATGGAAAAAACACATAATATGGATCCAGACGCCCTAGTTCTAGCTCTGCCACTTATTACTCTACCTCACCTTTAGAACACTACCTTCGAAACACCTGGGTGGCTCAGCCTGTTAGACATCCGACTCTTGATCTCAGCTCAGGTCTTGATCTCAGGTTGCTGGGTGTGGAGCCTACTTAAAAAAATAAAGCACTGCTTTGCTCTGAATATTACTTTCTTTCTCTGTAAAATGAACATGATATTACCTGTTCGATCTATCTCAAAGACTTATTAAAGAAGGAATAAATAGAGTTATTACTCTATTTATACAACATAATGCAACATAAATGAAGTTATAGATCCTCTGACTGTTGGCCTCCATTTGTACCTGACCCTCTACTGAGACATTATCTCTTACTAGATTCCAGATATCAGAAATATGTGACAGAAAGTAGAGTCAAAGAGAGGGGCAGAGGGGGATAGAGAAGAGTAAGACCCAAAGAATGCACTCAGCTGTGATACTGAACAGAGTGACCCCCCATGAGCTTTCCAACTTTGAAAATCAGTGTTTTGTGAATACACAAACACAGAGTAGAAAGTAACACTGAGAATGTTCTTTGAATACTAAAAAGCATGAAATCCCTTTTAGTTTATTTCTGTAAGTTAGGAAAGTCATACAGAGAGCTGATGACACTTCAGTTTTATAAAACAGGAAAAAACATCTTGCCCAGGTAATGTAAAAAAAAATGAGGGGGAAAAAAAAATCACTGAAATGTTTGTTTATTTGTATCATTAACTAGCAGATCCCAGGACCTTTAGCCACCTATAAAAATTAATACTGAGAAGATGTAGATGTCACTGCTGCTTTGTTTCCAGGGACTTTACCATAATCCTCTAAGATTGACATGTTATAAATTATATATTATAAAACTGGTGAAATTAGCTGATGTCTCTTTGTACTAACACAAAATTATATTTTGTTAATAATATTTATTGTCCATTCACCTGAACCACTTTCCACATTATCCTGTGTTTGTGTTTTTCCATTTACTCCATTGACCAAACATTTGCCTCAGCCTGATGATAATATCCAGCAAGGCAAGGGGCCCAAAGCTCTGGACATGCAGTGAACAGAAACCCAGCATGTACATATCTTATAGTATTTTAATACAACAGAATAAGTTCCTGTCTTTTTCACTAATATAAATTGAAAAAGACTGATGAAAATTCTGTACAAAATACTTAACTCAAAACTACTTTAAATATTATTGGGTATAAGTCTTCTAAGATGTTTGCCCAACCAGTTTAACTTTGAAAGGGATTTTTTTCAGGGTTTTTTGTTTTTGTTTTTGTTTTTTTAAGTTTTACACATAGATCCTATCTTTACCAAATACCTGAGTACATTATTGGCTGCATAAGCAATTAACTAGATGATTTTAGAGTCCTTATGTTGGTAGTTTGGAAGCCCATATGAGCTATTTTCCAAACTTCTGTGTTTGTGTCTTTTTCTTGGGAGCTTGCTCCTCAGAGCCAAACAAACCCCAGTATACTCGTAGATAGGCCAGTACTTGGAAAGGAGAATTTTATCCAGGTCCAGAAAGAGAATCAACCAGTAAATGAAACTATTTAGGCTGGGACCAGGCCTAGCTTGCTACCACTTTTGAGCCATTTGGACTTGTCACATACAGTTCTAAATGTATCTAAGGCCCCATCTGTGATTTTCTTCTGTGTTAGTAATGAATATTTTCCTAAATAAAAACTATCAAGTATGCTAAAGTTGATATAAACTTTATACCATATAAACATACCTAACATGTTTATATGTTTATAAACATATGGTATGTTTACATATCATATAAACATATAACATGTTTATATGATATGTTTGTATGGTATGTTAGGTTAGGTATGTTTATATGATAAGCTTCTGTCAGTAGTACAGCAATAATAACAACTAACCTTTCTTTAAAATTTAGTTTGTACTGTGTAGTATTCCATAAACTGTCTTATGTATATTGTGTCACTCCTCATAGCAACCCTGTATTATCTCTACTTAATAGATGGAAAGCTGAGGCAAAGAGAAGTTAAGCAATTTGTCCAAGATTTTACATCTAGCAAATAGTAGCATCAGGATTTAAACTCAGGCAGTCTGACTTAAGAGTTTATACTCTTGATCTCTGTGCTACGCCACTTCCCAACTAGCTTATCTCTTCAAGAGCCTTAGCAAGTTGAAGGCCGCCTGTCAGGTGAATCTCAAGTTCCTCTCCTTACTTCTATCAACCCTAGATAAAAAGGGAAATGATGTCCTAGTTACTAATCATCTTCTCCTCCTTCAAGCACTTTTCCTCCTCCTTCCTCCCTCCCTCCCCCATGAAATAGTGCATTAAGGTAAAGGGATGTGAAAAAACTTCACTACCAAGTGTAATTTGGGGGAATGTATGCTATTTCCTTGAGACATCATTTGGTTTCAAGTTAACAAAAAAACACTGAGGCTAGCTTTAGCAAAAGAAGGGTTTATGGGAAGATGTATGGTTATCTCTTGGAACCCAAGAGCAAAATAGTCCTCAAGAGGAACTAAACTCAAGAACTGGAAAAATAGGGGTGCCTGGGTGGCTCAGTGGGTTAAAGCCTCTGCCTTCGGCTCAGGTCATGATCAGAGTCCTGGGATCAAGCCCCACATGGGGCCCTTTGCTCTGCAGAGAGCCGGCTTCCTCCTCTCTCTCCGCCTGCCTCTCTGTCTACTTGTGATCTCTGTCAAATAAATAAATAAAATATTAAAAAAAAAAAGAACTGGAAAAACAAAAACTAGGATTGTTCCCTTTTTAGATGTGCATGTTAGATGTTCATGGGGGAGAAAGAGATCTACCCCCCTTCCCCACAGTGTAAAAAGTTCTCAGAAAACAAAGGTATAGGCCAGACAGATACTCCTCAAAAGACTCCCTTTCTGTACTCCATCATTTGAAGGGGAATTCAAATGCATATTACCAGTACCTTTGTATGGAATTCAAATAGTAACTAGATAGTCCTTTTTAGCTAACCCTTACCTTCCTATCCCCCTCTAAGCCCTGTTCCTAGCACTTTGGTTTTTTTCCCTCAATTTATCAATCTCAACTTATGCCTTTGTAACCCTTCTAACATCCAGAGGATAGACTTGATTTTGCTTCATCTCTTCTTCCCAGGCCTTTGACCTGTGCAATCAAAGGTCCTGTAAACTGATCTTTTCAGTTGACTCTCAGGAATCTGCCTAGTTTCAATCCCTAATATTCATCTTGTCCTTTTACCTTCTCAGAATATTTCATACAGATTCTGCTTTCCTTGTTTTTTCCTAGTATACACCTATTGCCTCTTCATATTTCTAGGGAACTCCCACCACCATCCTTGTCTGGCTAAATGAAGTCCCAATTCTTGAGCTTGAGGGCCTTCCAAAATCATGTCCTATCCCAGTCATTCTAAGTCCTTCACTCTAGACAGTTCTTTTTCCCCATATTAATCTCCACTGAGGCTGCATCATAGGCTGATCCTCTTTACAAGGCCTTTTCTCATTCCTTCCACCTGTGAAAGTCTGAAGGCTTAACTAGCTTAAGTCATATTCCCTTTATAAAGAGTCTTGTGTGACCTCTCCCAGCACCTAGGGTCACCAATCATCCTGGTCTGCCTGGGATTTCCTAGGACATGTGACTTTCAGTACTAAATCTTGGATTATCCTAGATAAACTGGGATGGTTAGATAGCCTACCGGCACCTCAATATCTCCCCCCATTATGCTGCCTTGTTAGAACAAAAAGCCCTATGAAAGTACCAGTAGCCACTACTTCCGCACTTACAAGGTTCTTTCTCTGCAATAAGAGTTAGGTTTCCATTGGGCAGAGACCTTTTTGTTTCCCACTTCTTGCAGAATATAGTGCAATACTCATATTAATGCCTACTCAGTGAATAAAGTGGTTTAGTTTTAAGTTGGCATTTAAATATCTAAATACTAAAATCTTTTCTTGTGGTTAACTTATTTGTCTTTATTTTTTTCCAGCCCAGATGACTTACTCAATGCCTTGAATGAGGGTATCAGTCGTGCTGATGTCATCATCACATCAGGGGGTGTATCCATGGGGGAAAAGGTATGAAAATATGGGGTTCATGAAAATTTATCTAAGGTAATGACCTTGATTAACTGTAGTCTGGTGGATATCTGCTATCTGTAACCAGACCTGTACAAATCTTAAAAATCGATACGGCTTCAGAAATTTCTGGGCATTCTAAAAGGGATGCAGTGTAAGTAGATCAGAAGGCTTACCTCAGAAACAGCTTGAAGAATCCTATAACTTTCAAAATTATTTTCATGTTCCTTTGAAGATTTGTTTCTTTGCTTACTCACCTTTACTATAACATTAGGACTTCCTTTATAAGTGATATTTACCCAAAATCCTGTCCTCCCCTGCCATATATTCCAAACCTGAAAAAGAACCCTTAGCTCCTCACAGGGAAGAAAGACAGGATTAGGCATTGCATTGCCCCTTTGACAAATAATAATGATCATAATCATAATAATGATGAAAATAAAATACAAACATATATAAGTATATATAGGATTTTATAAGATTAAGTATATTTGCATAAAATATATGCTTAGTCCTTTAAAAATCACAATTTTAATGTTTCAGTATCATTGAGTTTATATATCTTAATGAAATGTGTTGGTTCATGATGGTTATTGGGTCCACTGAATAATATTATAAAGGCAAAATATAAATTACTACAATAACCAACCTGATGTTTTGGCTCAAAATATTTTGCTAGCCTATAAACCCTTTCCATTTTTTTTCTTTTTTTCATATTAATGACTTAAATGAAAATTTATAAAAATATTGTCATAATAACAGTTATTACTAAAATTCAGATTTTTCCAAGAACACCATTTTTAGCTAGATCTTATATGTAATTATTGTTCTTGGTCTCTGCCCTATCTAGCTATAAAACTGCCTAAATTTATAACCTGTGTGGCAGAAGTTAGTGGTATGAACAGAGAATGCCTACCTTTCATTCACAACTAGTTTTAGAGTGTGTAAAAATAGCCCTTGAGTGGCAAAAAACCATAGAAGAAAAAAGAGACTCTCAATCCAAAACTACCATCTCAGACTACATCCAGGAGTGAAGGTATTGAAGTGTGGGCATTATTCTCCTTATAGCAGCCAGATTGCTGGTTTAGTCTTTCCTCAAAGTCTCCTGAAAGTCCTTAATCCCAGGTCGAGCAAATTGCTGTAGACCTCTTCTGCGATCACAAAGGCCAGAACTGAGGTCTGCATTGTAGTAGAGCTATAAGAAATAATTTTCAACCTGTCTGTTTTCATTACCATCAAACTGCCTGTGGTGCTCTGAATAACACAAGAGCAAACCCTGAAGTTAAGAGTACTGGAACATTAATTTTGTTGTTTCCAGGGAGTATTTAATGTATAATTTATCTTGGTTGCTAATGAGCTTACTTAATGGGACAATACATTCTATTTGGCAAACTTGAAGTTTGTCTTTTCCAATACTTCTGAAAAGGCAACAAGCTTATAACATACATAGGCTTGGCAATTGTAGCTTAAGTATGGTCAGGATAGAACACTTCTCAGCCTTAACCTTCTTTATTAATGCTAACAAAGATGTCAGTAGTTGTCCTCGGGATTTGCTCACAAATAAATAGTGGCAATATAGTAATGCATATTGGTTTTATTTATTATCTGTCTGGTAAGATACTTACACTAAACCTTTAATACTAAGCAGGAGATTTTAGGAACTAGGCATCCCATAGTAATCCATAAGAGCTAATAATTGTGATTCTTGCCTTCTTGAGTGGGAATATGATGAAAGAGGAACCAGGAAGAAAGAGATAAAACATAAATGCAGCAAACTCCTGCCAACCTGCAAATTCTAGTTGCCAAAAGAATTCAGTTGTACTTCAATAGCAGAAAGAAAAGCCTAAGAGACAGAACATCTGTTCCAGCCCAAGGGCTGAGCCTGAAAACCAGTCACTGAAAAGATAAGAAGGTCAAGGAAAGAGCCAAAAGCATTATGTAGCAAACATGAATCTTACATGCAGAAACTCAGGTATGCAAGAATATCATTTACTTGATTCAACTTAAATCCTACTATGAGCACCTATGCTACAGAACTGGCAGGAAATTTTATTAAGCCATTATGGAGCTCACCTGCTCCAAGGATTATGCCAAGAAACTGACAGGGGCTTAACAGACTAACAGTGGATCAGGGAGACACAGATGGTCACCAGTCTGCACTGAATACATCTGCAATATCCCTGTAGTGCTATGATCTCAGGTATTTGCTCCTTTAGGCCTTGCTAACAACACCGGGGTCATGGGGAAGCTGGGAGCCTTGGGGCAGGGGGAAGGGACACCGGCTGCTTATAGGACCCACAGACCTCAGTCCTCTTCTCAGCCAAGAAGAAATAGCCTTCCACAGTTGCTTCCCTCAAAATCTCTTCCTACTTTCACCCCTGCCCCAAAGTGCTTATTTTTTATAAAACACTGACAGTTTCAAGTAAACAGTATCAGCTTTTTGCTCTGAAAACTAAAGAATTATATGCATGACTATGAATTTTCCACAACCTATAGAATTGTAAACTAGTTCAAAGACAATGAAAGGTGGAGATTACCAAAAAGGACACACTAGATTGGACCCCCAGTAATTTTTTTTTTTTTTTGCCTATTTAAAAGTCTCTTAATGTTTCCTGATAATGTTCCTCTCCTACCTCATATGATCAAAATAATCACAAAGATCATTATTGATCGCAAAAAAAAAGGCTTATCTTAGAGCTTGCCCTTATTATTTCATAGCAAATTTATTAATTAACCATAGAGGCCTCCATGAATTTGTTTTGCAAATCTAGAGCCATAAAGCAATAGAATATTAAATTAACCAACAATATCCCAAACAAATAAATACAATAAAAGTTCTCTTATCATTTCATTCGGCTCTGTGGCATTCTTGTTCTGCTAGATCTTGGGTTAGCCGTCTGCTTTCATGAAACCATCTGCTTCTATTCTAAAGAGCCCTGGGATTCCTGACAGTCTGCTGGCACTACATAAAAGTTATCTAAGCAATCTCATTTCAGGTGCCTATACCCAAAAGACTGTTCTTTGAAGTGTCACTAGTGCAAAGTACCTATGATAATCCTTTTCCCTAGTGCTCTAAATTTTTGTTGCAGGCACAAACTATTTACTGTCGCTTTTAGCAGAACCTTCAGGCAAGCATTAGAGTAAAACAGAAATTTCCAAAGATGACAGCTCTGTAATAGCTGTATTTAATTTATCACTGTAACTAATAATATCAGAATAGAAGTAGAATTCTCTATTCAGATATAGTATGTAACTATGTCATAAAAGTTTTGATGTGTTTCCCCTGAGGATGCGGGCATACTATGGACAGCAAAAGCATTGTCAAATCTCCAGGCATGTCCCATAAAGCATAAAATTTCTGAAATATTTATATTAACATTTTATACATATGGATCTAACCCAGGGCACACCAAGCCTCTCTTCTCAGATACGACAACAACTGCCCTCACATGACACTCTTACAATGGTAATATATCAAACAAACCTAATTATTTCTAACATCTCTTTTTATAAGATGAAAGAAAAAAATCTTTGTGATTTTCTAGAGAACTTCTCGGAAATTTCAAAGATAGCTTTAGGTGTGAAAGATAGTCTGAAATTTTTACTTTTTACTAAATTTAGGTCTGATCTTTAGAAGGCAAAATCAAAAGAGTTGTCAAAAAAGAATTGGGTACTTGAATAAGGTAGAATCATGGGTCCCTGAGAAACAGTACTGGCTACCTAATTTTCAAAGCAAGAATAAAATATTTGGGAATAAGCACAGAAAGTAACAAAATTATAAATAATCTCAGCTCATTTGTCAATGAGGAAACTTTGTTCTTTATTTTTTCTTTCAATAAAGGCAAAATAAACATAAAGCCCAAAAGGGAAATTATATAAAAAATAATCTAGAGCTTCATGAGCAAAGCATTAATCAGTAAACCATAGAAATAAGCTCATCAAACCTGAGTGAACTTCCTAAAATTTTAATATAGTTCTCAGCTTCATTTTAGGCACAGGTACTATAAACCAAGGCAAATCAAAGTCTCTTCCAAAGTTTTGTCTTTTATTATGTTATTTTATATTTTGAAACAAACCACCATTTTACTTCAGAACAAAGAGTGGGCCCCAGACCCATGAGGGTCCCTAAGACACTTTAAGTGGATCTTCAAGGTCAAAACAATTTTCATAATAAAACTAAGACTTTATTTGACTTTTTTATTCTCCTTCTCTCATGAATGTGCCATGAGCTTTTCCAGTGGCTGTATATTGTATTCTATCGCATCAGACCCTAGGCAGAAACAAATAAAAAGATCCAACTGACTTATCTTAAGCCTAACATTAGAGAAATTTTCAAAATTATAAAAACAATGCATAAAAAAGTTACTTATATTTACATGAAATGGTCTTGTCATTGCTATTTCCAAATGAAACAACAAATTTTAAAAAATTTTTAGCTTCAATTTCTAATATAGTATATATCTATTAGATATAACCCACATGAACAAAATCTCTGGGGATCCATATAAATTTTAATTTAAGAGCATGTGGAGTGTCCTGAGAACAAATATCAGGATTGGACTTTAAAAATATATATACTCTTTCCTTAAAAAACTGTCTGTCATTATTGTTCCTAGAAAAATGTAACACCTATATTTCATTATAATGTTCAAAAAATAACTAATTTTTATTTCACAGTGAAAACTAGATAATTGAGAAACATATATAAGCATTTGAGCAGATTAGCCAAGTTCATAATCACACAGAATATAATTTACTCTAGCCACATGCATCCCTTTGTACTTTCTTATTGTAGTAAAGACAAACATATTAATTAACATGACCTAAAGGTATAAGCCTCTCTCTAGCATATAAAAATAAGAAGCAAAGTACATTAGCTTTAAAATAAAAGTATGGGGTGCCTGGGTGGCTCAGTGGGTTAAAGCCTCTGCCTTCAGCTCAGGTCATGATCCCAGGGTCCTGGGATCGAGCCCTGCATCGGGCTCTCTGCTCAGCGGGGAGCCTGCTTCCCTTCCTCTCTCTCTCTGCCTTCCTCTCTGCCTGCTTGTGATCTGTCAAATAAATAAATTAAAAATCTTTAAAATAAAAGTATGAATTGTCCCCAACTTACAGTGGTTCAACTTAACAAATTTTCAACTTTACAATGGTGTAAAAGTTACACCCATTAGTAGAAACCATACTTCAAATTTTTAATTTTGATCTTCTCCCAGGCTAGCAATATTCAGGGCATTAATCTCTCATTATTTTGGGCAACCACAGCGAGCTGCAGCTCCCAGTCAGCCACAATCATAAGGGTAAACAACTGATAAACTTACAACCATTCTGTACCATACAGCAATTCTATTTTTTCACTCTTACTACAGTATTCAACAAACTACATCACATATTCAGCACTATTATAAAATAGGCTTTGCAGAAGTGTTCTGTAATGTGTGTTCTGGACATGATTAAGGTAGGCTAGGCTAACTATGACATTGGGTGGGTTAGGTTTATTAAATACATTTTCAACTTGTGATATTTTCAACTCAAAATGGGTCAGGTGGTAACCTCATCATAACTGAAGAAAGATCTGTATATTAACGTAAAATTATGCTAAGTTATCAATGATCCAGTATTCTTACTTAAAAGTCATCTAGGTATCTGATAATTATTTGTTAATTAATTTAATATCAGTTCAATAAGATTTTGTTACTTAAAGATCCTGAATATTATTTTCAAGCTGACATACTACAAACATAATTACTATTGAAATTTAAAGTTTGTCAGAATAATGATTCAATTATATTGTACCCAATTTTACATTTTTCACATTCTTAAAATATTATGTAAGAAAAGCATTAGCTTATTTGATGAATAAACCTATATAAATTTAAGAAAAACAAACCCAATCAAAATAAGAAGTATTTGCTTAATTATACTTAACACTGATAAATAAGAAAAAGAACATAGCTGGGTTTTCACAATGACTAAAGTTATTTATCAAAGATTTATCTTAACTTGGTGATGTTTGATGCTTAAAATTATAAGAATACCTTTTAATGTAGCTCATTTAAAATATAAGTTAAATTTCCTTATTATCTGATAATTTTAGAAAGATTCTATTTATTTAAGAAGTTCTTTATTTCTCTTTTAGAACAGAGTACCTTTAATTTAACAGACAATATAATTATTTCGATAGAGTTTTCCTCTTCCCCCTGGCAAAGCAAACTTTATTGTGGCCCTAAAATGGGGGTGCTTCCCTCCAGATCCTGCTGAAACTGAGAGTTGGAGATTAGGGGCTCTTGGATGGCCCCGCCCAACACCACCACCACATTCAGACTCAGATGAACTGGGGTGGGATAGAAGGAGTATGGTAGGAGGGAAGCACCCTGAATTCAAAGCATACCCTGAGGAAGGCCCACTCTGCATGATGATCTCATAAGCATATGATTTATGAATATTTTCCAGAAGTAGGAAAACATTACACACTCACAAAATGAGATAAATGTCTTTCTGGATCATAGACACAGATGCATAAAAAACATACAGCTTTATCTCAACAACTTCAACTACAGGTCACAAATAAATACAGAAACAAAAAAACCTTACCAGTCCACAAATAAAGAGCTGTTTCCCTTCCTAGAGATCATAAAGTTCTTAATTGGTTAAGGCTCAAAATGACAGTAAGACAAATAAACAAGAAAGACTGATAAGACAGATTCTCTGTCTTCTCTTACCTGAGATTTCAATCATCCACTTGTAGGAATCATTAGACTGTAAAACCAAATTCCCAATCATGGCTGCCACAAGAGGGAATACCTTATTCGCCATGCATGGAAACAAAAATAGAATCAAAATAAATAAAGGGAACAAAATTAGAGAAACCAAAATTTAGCAGAGTTCAAGTTTTATTGCTGCTTGGCCTTCACTCCACGAACCTAAGTAGTGTGGCCAGGTGAAAGCCACCTGTGAAGTGCACTTTTCTAGCAATTAAGTTTACCTGGCTCCATCAGGTAAATCCATGGGGCATCTCAGTGGAGCCTCCAGAATTATTAAAGTGTAATGTTTTATAGATAAAATAACGAATTTCATATACTTGTGAAATAAACACAGGTCAAGATTTTGTTTAACTCATTAGCTAATGAAGGAACCAGTAAGATGTTACTACTGGTTCAAAGGAGAATTCAAAGAACACACACACATACAGATAATCAATTATATCTTCACGGAATTAATTTGCATTTCTTTGAATAATAATCTTATTTGCCATCAGTTTTCCCAGCTTAAATTTTTTTAAGTTTTTAGTTTAATTCCAGTTAGTTAACATATAATGTTATCCTAGTTTCAGGTGTACAATATAGTGATTCAACACTTCCATGCAACACCCAGTGCTCATCACCACAAGCACACTCCTCAATCTTCATCCCCTATTTCACCCATCCTCCCACTGACCTCCCCTCTGGTAACCATCAATTTGCTCTCTATAGTTAAGAGTCTGTTTCTTGATTTCTCTCTCTCTCTCATTTTTTCCCTTTGCTTGTTTGTTTTGTTTCTTAAATTCCAATATGAATGAAATCGTATGGTATTTTTCTTTCTCTGACTGCCTTATTTTGCTTAGCATTAAACTCTCTAGCTTCATCCATGTCATTGCAAATAACAAAGTTTCATTCTTTTTTATCACTGAATAATATTCCATTTCTACACCTTAATTTTTAGAAAATAGCTCAAAGATGATAAAATACACAAACCAAAAGGTTGTGCTACACTGGACATCCAGTAATCTTTGTTGCCTATTTTAAAGTCTTTCACAATTTGTCTAATGTTATTTGTTCTTACCTGCATTGAGGAAAAGGCCTTGTTTCTTCATCCATTCATTTTTCTTTTTCCTTTCTGACTCTAGCTTTCAGCATATCAGACAGAGATCCTTGCTGCTTCTATAGGTAAACAGAAACTTAAGAACAGTGGTGATTCTCAGCCTTTATGGCTATGTCTGGTACAGGCTTTCTCTCTGTCATAAGAAACATGAATATTCATGTTCAAAAAGAATGAGAGGGGTTTTTTTCCCAAGAAAAATAAAATACTTCCATTCATTTTGCAAATATGTAATGAGTATATCTGCTTTCCAAACTCTGTGTCATAATCTTTAAGGCCCTGCAAGTATGGCCTCTGTCTCTCCAACCTCATCTTATGCCTTTCTGCTCATTCACTGCCTTTCATTGTCTTTTCACTTTTAGATACATTCTTTACTGCTTTAGAAGCTTTGGTATGTATGTTCCTCTGCCTGGAATTCTCATCTCCTCACACTTCATATGGCTGAATCCTTCTCATTCTCACCACCTCTTTTAAAATGGCCTTTCCTTATTCTCCACCCCGCCCACTATTCTCTATCCCAGCACCTGCTTATTTCCTTCATAGCATGTACCATGCTTTATAATTATTTTATTTATTGGCTTACTTATTTTAGGCTGTCTTTGTTGCTAAAATACAACAGAACATCTTTGTGTCAGGGACCATGTCTGTTCTTGTTCAACATTAAATCTCTAGCACATATAGAATTTGTGATATATGATAGACTCAAAAATATTTGTTGAGCTAAGAAATGAATGAATGGCATGTGCTATTCAGTAAGGATTTCTTATATATACAAGTTTCCTGTTCTTTCAAACTATGTAGTCCAATAAAGGATACATACCTTTTATCAGACAATTGCAGTAGAACCTAGGTGTATGATATCGGAAGGACATAGTATTATAAAAGCCCATAAAAAGTCTGAAGAGTTTTGCTTCTACTGTGATACAGTGATTTATTTGGACCAACCCTCCCACCAAGAACAACTGTAAAAGCTATATAATTTTTTTTCCTTATTTTAAAGAAGAAAAAAGAAAAAAGAAAAAGCTGGTGTCTGAAGAGAACAACTAAGAGAGCCAGGATTCAAGGCACCAACATCTCTGAGAAGTGAACCACAGAGAAGGAGCACTAGAATTCTTCACCACATTTTTCCTCAAGGCACTTACTAATTCCTAAGCCAGGAGAATGGGGGAGGTGTAATGGTGCAAGAGACCAAAAAGCCAACAGAGTAGCTAGGAGGTTAAGAAAAATAAACAGAATTTTTAGCAGTTTTGAATTTCAGGGCCTGCATGAGTGGATACCTGGTAAATATCTCAAGCTCTCAATTTAAAGCTTGGAGTGCTCTAGGAATGAGGACAAACTGGAAATATATCAGCCTTCACACAGACTGAAATCAAGCATCAAATTATCTCAATCTCTGATTAGGTCAGGCAATCTTTACTTTAACGAACTGCCAATGGAAATTAAATCCTTTCTAGAAAAATATATCATCTTCTAGAACCTCTTTAATTTTTTTCACATTAAATATCTGGGCTTCAGTTTTTAAAATCACCAGACATGCCAGAGACAGGTCAAAATCACTAAAAACTAAGAAAGAAAAACAAGAAGAACAGCCGTAAAAATAATGCTGATGTTTATTTGGTCCACTGTGAAATTTTAAAAACTGTAATTAATATTTTTAAGAAAAAAGAAATGACAAATGTAGAATTTCACTGGGAAGCTAGAGTCCATTCAGTATATTCAAAATTTTAGAAAAGGGATGGAAAATATGGAAATAAGCATAAAAGACATATGGGCTCTGGTAAAAGGTCTAACATACATGTAATTAGAGTCCAGAAGGATAGGAAAGAGAGTGAGCAGAAGAAATATTTAAGAACTTTTGGCAGAGTTTTCCAAAACCAATGAAAGACATCAGGCCAGAAATTCAAGGAAGTCTGCTAATGTCAAGCAGGATAAATACAAAAAACAAACAAATAAACACATACCCAAGTAATCATAGCAAAACCACTGAAAACCAAAGACAAAGAAAAAGTCTTGCCAGAAGGATACATTACCTCCAAAGGACCAAAAATAAAACTAACAAATGATAAGATATGATGAAACTCGGAAAGCAATGGTATAGCATTGGTAGAGTGATGAAAGAAAATAAGGGCCGGTGTAGAACTGTATATACAACAAAAAGTACCTTAGGGGTGCCTGGGTGGCTCAGTGGGTTAAAGCCTATGCCTTTGGCTCAGGTCGTGGTCCCAGGGTCTTGGGATTGAGCCTCGCATCAGGCTTTCTGCTCAGCAGGGAGCCTGCTTCCCCCGCTCTCTCTGCCTGCCTTTCTGCCTACTTGTGATTTCTCTCTGTCAAATGAATAAATAAAATCTTTTTTTTAAAGTACCTTAAAAAAATGAAGATAAAATAAAGACATTTTCAGCCAAATAAAAACTGAGCACAGCTATACTAAAGGGAATTTTTTTAGTCAGAAAGATTGTGGAGGAAATAAAAAGATATTGGCTGTTTAAATAAGAAAGAGAGAGAGACAGAACATAGGTAATCAGATCCTACCAATGGGTTAAGTTACTGTATTTTGATTATAATGTAGCCATTGGAGGTGGCTACATTATCCAAAATTGGAGACCTCTAGGACTCCAATTGGAGGTGTTAGCTAATGAAATGTCCTAGATATTCCTTTGGGTAGAAAAGCAAGTTGCAAAACAGCTTGTAAATTATTCTCTCATGTGCATTCAAAAAAAATGTTTGTGTATGCATAGACAAGTTTAGCAGTGATGAGAAGGATGAGCTTAAAATTTTATTTTATACCATTCTATCTGTTTGCATTTTTACCATAATATATTTTTAACTTTTAAATTAAAATTAGTTAAATTAAAAAAAAAAAAAAAGGTTGTGGAGGTACAGAAATGTAGAAAGGATTAAAAACCAAAAGAAAGTGTTAATATGTGGTTAAAGGTAAATGGGTATTGATTGTATAAAATAATAATGTCTTATGAGGTTAAAATATGTTTATATATAAACATTGTGTATTAAATTATAAATATAGAGTGTATCTTGTCTGTATAGCATATATAGAAATATATATAATAGTTAAATATATATACACACACATATAAACACACATACTTTAAATGTATAGAGACTATATGGTACATTATACCACAAAAAACAGAGGGGAATGAATGGAGTTAACTGATTTAAGGTTCATGTATTGTATGGGAAGTAATAAAAATATCAAATTATAGTGGACTATAATAAGTCAAGAATGCCTATTGTAATCTCTGAAATAACCACTAAAAATAGTAATAAATGAATGTGTAACAAGCTAATAGAAGAGAAATTAAAATAACAAAAAAAATGAATTCAAAAAGCACAATAGAAGGAAAAATGAAATAAAAACAGAAGTAACAAATAGAAAATAAATAGTAGGGTGATAGTTTTAAGCCCAAATACAGTAGAAATTATATTAAATGTAAATGGACTAAGTCTTCCAATTAAAACTTGTCATCTGGATTGTAAAAAGACAGTAATTTGTCTTTGTAAAAATTTGATTGTAAAAATGGCAATAAAAGACCCATCTTAGGGGTGCCTGGGTGGCTCAGTGGGTTAGGGCCTCTGCCTTCGGCTCAGGTCATGATCCCAGGGTCCTGGGATCGAGCCCCACATCGGGCTCTCTGCTCAGCAGGGAGCCTGCTTCCCTTCCTCTCTCTGCCTGCCTCTCTGCCTACTTGTGATCTCTGTCAAATAAATAAATAAAATCTTTAAAAAAAAAAAAAAAAGACCCATCTTAAATAGAAAGACACGGCAAACTGAACATAAAAGAGTAAAAAAAAGTTACAATGAAAGCTGGTGTGTGTGGCTTTATCGATATCAGAGAAAATTAAGATGAAAAGGATTACAAGATATTGGAAGGGACATTTCGTATATTTAAATGGATTGATTTATCAGAAAAATATAACTCAAAATAAAGATAAGCAATCTATGATCCAGTCTTGTGAATTAAGGGGTGGCTGAGAAAAGACTGAGACTGAGGTAAGGGTTGGAGAGATGAACATAGAAAGAAAGAGTATTCCAGAAGGAAGGAAAAGCATTTTCAGAGACTGAGGGCAAGAAAGTCTTAGAAACTTAAAGTGATATAGTCTTGCTAGAGTGGAGAGAGAGAGAAAGGAGGGTGAGGAGGGAGAAAGAGAGAGAGATTGAGATTGAGAAAGAGGAATGGGAGTGGATAGGAAAAGGATTGCCTCATGAGAGAGCAATGATTGTTAAAAGGGGGCTAGAAAATATGACAATCATAGATATGATATTCAAAAGATGGGACTTTTTCCTGGAAAACAGGAAGTTTGGATGTATTATAGGCTTGATTAGACTTTTTTTCTTTTTTTTTTAAAGATTTTATTTATTTGACAGAGGGAGATCACAAGTAGGCAGAGAGGCAGGCAGAGAGAGAGAGAGGAGGAAACAGGCTCCCTGCTGAGCAGAGAGCCCGATGCGGGACTCGATCCCAGGACCCTGAGATCATGACCTGAGCCAAAGGCAGTGGCTTAACCCACTGAGCCACCCAGGCGCCCCAATCAGACTTTTTTTCAAGAGATCTCTCTTTCTGGTATGGGAGGAATGAATTGGAGGAAGGCAGGACTATTGGCAGAGAGACCTATTTCAATAATACAAGTTGGCTGAGGTTGTGGAAATAGAAGGGAACAGATTTTTAAAATAAAGTATCCCAAGCTTGTGAAATATTTAAATTTTTAGTGGGTTTCTTAGATTAATGAACAGGAAACTTAGCAATAGACCTAGGGGTTGAGAAATTTTTAGGACTGCAATTTTTTCTTTATGTCTACAAAACCAATTGCATGGCAATGTTGTCTTTCATTTCCAAAGGTCAGGTTTTTTCAAACCACTGTGGATTAGTTGTAACTTTTGTTGGCAGATAAAAACAATTAAACTCCCTTGACTTTCTAGTTTAGAACTCCCTCCCTGTTTGTTTGTTTTTTTTAATTTTAGATGACTTATTTAGATTCCTTGAGGAATGTGTACATTACTTGAAGTCCATAAAGGAGAATAATGTGGCTCTCTTGACATAGCACAACTTCTTAATCTTCTTATTTGTTAACATCCTTTCTCAAACAAAATTCTGTATTAAAAGAGAAACAATAACCCATCAAGTAATATAGTTATTTGGTTTATTATCTAACTACTTCCACTAGAATCTATTTTTTATGAAAGCAGGGACATTTTTTCTTTGCTCAAGCCTATCTCCCCCTATACCTAGATTAGTTCTCAGCATATACTAGGTACTCAATAAGTATTTATTAAAGAATAAGTGAAATGACGGGAATGAAGAAATGAAGGAATTTGCCTTAGGTTAATCAACTTCATTAAAATGTTTCTTTTCATTTCAATCTTACAAATTCATTTTATTTTCATGTAAAAGTTTTGAAAGTCTGATATTAGAATGTTTGAAAATAAAGTGATTGTTTTTCGTATTTGCAGGACTATCTCAAGCAGGTGCTGGACATTGATCTTCATGCTCAGATCCATTTTGGCAGGGTTTTTATGAAACCAGGGTATGAAAATAATCTTACTATTTCATATATGGGGTTGGTTTGGCTTGCTTTAACTAACAAAGTTTTAAATGCTTTCTTCTTATATTTTCTTTTTTTTTTCTTCTTACATTTTCTATTATGGATTATTTGCTCTAATAAAAGAAATATTATACAATTAGAATTCCTTGCCAAGTCTAGCTCCTATCTGAAATGGGAATTCATCTTCCTTATAAATCACATGGGTTTGTAATAAATGAAGCAAAGCAACTTTCCAAACCTCTTTAGTTCCCATGTCTAGTTCCTTCTTTCTGTTTCTCTTTATCTTCATAGTGCTTCCTTCTCTCATTTCAAAAACATTCTACTATGAAAATTCTAAAAATTTGGGTGGCATCTGGGTGGCTCAGTCAAGTGTCTCCCTTCAGCTCAGATCATGATCCCAGAATCCTGCAACTCCCTGCTAAGCAGGGAGTCTGCTTTTCTTTCTGACCCTTGCCCCTCTAGTGCTTTCTCTCTCTTGTATAAATAAAATGTTGTGCTCGCTTTAGCAGCACGTTATACTAAAATTGGATCAGATAAATAAAATCTTTTAAAAAAGAAAAAAATTCTCAAAATGCACAAAAGTAGGTAGTACAATGAAACCTCCATGGAGGAGGAACTATCACCATTTTTTCCTTAACTGTTTTATCAATCCCCTTCCTCACCTTTCTGAGGGGACAAGGTACTAGATTGTTTAGAGGTTTTTGTTTTTGGGGGGTTTTTGTTTGTTTTGGATTATTTTAAAGCAAATTCTACAATGTCATTTTGGTATACATCTCAAGTAATAATAACAGCAGCATTCTCTTATGTAATCGCAATGGTATTTTTCACCTAACAAAATAAATAAGAATAACTTACTTTCATCTGATACCCTGATCATATTCAGAATTCTCCCAAATGTCAAGAAAAAGAATGCCTTCTTACATGTTTTATTTGAATTATAATTTAGGTCATGTCCATTCACTGTATTTGTTGTTAAATCTTTATTACATAATAACATTTACCTCCAACCTCCTTTTTTTGTCATGCCATTGACTTGCTGAAGAAACTGCATCATCTGTCCTTATGAATGGATTTGAGTAATCACTTCCTTGTGGTGATGGTTAACTTGTTCCTCTCTTTTTCTAGTATATTCTACAGAGTAGAAGTTAGATCTAAAAGCTTGGTTACGTTCACTCTTTTTTTTTTTCCTTTGCAAAAATACTTCAAAAGTATTTCATATTGTTTCTTACTACCTCCATGGAGAAAGAAAAATAACTACATTCCAAGATCTGGCACGACTCCTAAAGTACTGATGGAGGTCTTATAATCAGTTGTAAATCCTCAAATATTGCCAAACATTGGTGTTGAAATATGTAGGGCCATGTCTTTAAGCAATAGTTTGCCTGTTTAGACCTCTACTACTCTATAAATCTTTCATTCACTATTCAAACACACTTCCGTACTGCCAAGGACAACAGTAAATAATGGTTTAGTTCAGAACTATACTCTGATGGGTGCTCATGTGAACCTGAAGAGAGAGTAGATGTGAGACTTAATATTTGTTATGTAAGTAATTTATCAGTAAATTCCAAAAAACTTTTTTAAGTGTCAAGTCAGCCTTCCTAACCTCCCAGATTTATTGGGTACCTTCATCAGGTCTAGGACAGAGATAAGGCTTTACCACCATGATTTTGCCTTTTAAGTATGAGGTTAAGATTAACCCTAAAGTCTTCTGCACAATTTGATAGAATTTAGAATTCTTGACATTATATTTCTGTAGTTGTCCCAATATTACTACTCCTAACAAAGCCCATTTATTATTGAAACTGTTAGATTTGGACCATTCCCATTAAGAATATTTTGTCTTGAAACACCTGGGCGGTTCAGACAGTGAAGCATCTGACTGCTGATTTCAGCTCAGGTCATGATCTTAGGGTCTTGGGATCAAGCCCCACATTGGGCTCCACACTCAGCAGGGAATCTGCTGAGATTCTCTGCTCCTATCACTTCTCACTCTCTCTCTCTTTCAAATAAATCTTTTTTTTTCTTAAAGACTATTTTGTTTTAAGCAAATATTACTGTACTGTGAATGCACGGGCTTTTTTTTCTGCCACTATGGGCAGTACTAGTTCAATTGGAATATAGAGGAGACATCCCAAAAGCCTGTCAATGTGCTTCTCACTAACCTCAAAAATTGAATTGGCTATTCTTTTTTACAGTGAAAAGGAAATTGATATTAGTTGCCCTCATCTGTAGAGGAGAATTATTTGTGGGTGGGTTTTTTTTTAAGATTTATTTACTTATTTATTTTAAAGAAGGGCAAGGGGGCAGAGAGAATTAGAAGAGAATTATTTATAATATCTATTATTTAAATTAATCTCAGCATCTGTGATATATATAATTTTGGTACTATTTTTATTTTCAGTTTATTTTTTACCACTCCTTAAGGCCCATCAGTTCCTAATGTTTATTTTCCCCCCTTAAAGTCATTACACTGTTTGACTTCAGTCATTGTATAAATGCTATTACCTTCTGATCTCAAGAGGAAAACTGAATAGGTGCTCTGTTCCAAGGAAATGGCTTTCCAGAACTTAAACAAAAGCTTCACAGTCTAGCAATAGGACACTCATGATACAATGCATGATAAAATATTTTGTTGTAATAGAATCTTTTTAAATGAGTACCTTTTGAGAAATCACAGAACCTGTCTGCAAGATGCAAAGGTGATTTAAATTGGCTTTAAATATAGCAGAAGGGAAGTGTAATGCATTCCCTCCTCACTGTTATTATATGTGTTAGTTTGCTCTAATAAAATGGTTTAGAAGTTTAAATGGGCTTCCTTTACTTGGCCAGAATTTATACCTGTCTAAAGATGAGAAGAATTTAAAGGTAATTGTTCCTTAATAGTAGAACAAGAAGAAATATAAAAAGCTCAAGAACAATTTAGTTTTGCTCTTCTCACATATGGTGCATTAAGAATGTAATTAACCTCTTTCATTTTAGACAGAGAGATACTCAAAAAAACGTTAGGATTTGGAGAATTATCAGTCAGGACTACCAATCACAATATCTGTGGGTCACCTGCAGTGAGCATAGCTGTTACCAAGAGTGTATCTTGGAAATTATTTTCATCACATAGTAACATTCATGGCCAAATAACCTAGTCATAAATTGATATGATAATCTAATCTAGTTTTTCTAAAACACAGCAAAGAATCAGAAAGTAACCAAAAGAGGTCTCAGAGTAGCCAAAAATAGATGTTACAAAGTATACATACTAACACTTCACAGCAAACCTCCTAAGGGCCTTATCTAATTATGAGCCATAAAGTTAGTGAAATCTTGGTTCAAATCTCTGTTTCGTCACCTAGTAGCTAGGAGATGTGGACCAAATGTCTTAATCTCTCTGAGTCTGTTTTCTCATCTATAAAATGGGATGATAATTGTCACCTCATGGGATTGTTGTGAGAGTTAAAATGAAATAATGGATGTAATGCAGATGTTTCTTTAAAAATAGTAACATATTATTATTATTCTGACAATATAATTATTACTACTGTTCTTGGTTCCCAAACCTAAAGCCAGCTTTTTTTTCTTTTTTAAGAGAGGGAGTGTGGGGGAGGGGCACAGCGAGAGGGAGAGAGAGAATCTTAAACAGGTTCCATGCCCAGTTCAGAGCCCAACAAGGGGCTCCATCTCACAACCCTGAGATCATGAGCTGAGCTAAAATCAAGAATCAGCTGCTTAAATGACTGAGCCACTGAGGCGCCCCCTAAAGTCAGCTTTAAGGGCTCAGATGACAGAGTCTAGCGTTAAGGGGAGCCACAGAAAAAAACTAGGGGAGGGGGGGAACAAGAAGTGCAGTGTGCAATGTAAAGTTATGGTTTATAGGTAAAAACAATACATAACACACCCTTGTGACCCAACATCACGTTAGTGTAGCAGAGAAGAATAAATTAGTAATGATGGGAGCTCTTGGGAGGTTCAGTCAGGTAAGCATCCAACTCTTGATTTAGGTCCAGGCCATGATCTCAGGGTTGTGAGATTGTACCCAACCTTGGGCTTACATGCTGAAGGTCGAGCCTGCTTAAGATTCTCTCTCTCCCTCTGCCCCTCCCCCGGCCCCTGACCCTGCTCACGCTCTCTCTCTCTCTCAAAACAAACAAACAAATAACTAACTTAATGATGGTTTCAAGTCATCAAAAAATGCTAATGTTTATCGGATTATTCCAAAAGGTATGAGTGGTCCATATTTGAAAGACCAAGCTGCAAATATCTCCAAGGGGAGATGGAGAGGAGAAGGGAGTTGAGGGAAATTGGAAGGGGAGGTGAAGCATGAGAGACTATGGACTCTGAAAAACAATCTAAGGGTTTTGAAGGGGCGGTGGGTGGGTGGTTGGGGGATCCAGGTGGTGGGTATTGGAGAGGGCATGGATTGCATGGAGCACTGGGTGTGGTGAATACTATTATGCTAAAAAAATAATAAAATAATAAAATAAAATGATAAATATAATAATAATAATAAATATATAAATAAATAAAATAATAAAAATAAAAACAATTTAGGTACTTAAAAAGATAATTTTTCAACTACATGGAAATTTTAGCATTCCCTAAGGATTCTGTAATGCTCAAGTTTCATTAATATAATGAAATTTTTAGCTGGAAGTTCATATAAAATATAGTCAATAAGAAAAAAAATGCACTATTATTGACTGCCCGCTCTGTGCCACTCACACTCATCCCTTGCCACACACCCCCATGATAAAGATTCATATCAGATAAGATTCATGTCAGAATCTTGAGGAGGTATATTTTGAAAATACTTTTAATTACTGTTGCTTTAATTTTGTTCTAGTCATGATATTTTATTTATTTTGACATTTCAAAAAGTTACCTTCATAGGAGGCCAATTTTTATGCTTATTGCTGAGTATAGTTTTAAAAGGTTGAGGAATAATCATCTTGAACAGCAGGCATTTATCTGTTAGACATGTATTATCAGGTAGTCTTCTGATAATAAGAATGATGTTCTTCATTCTCCAGCAAAAACAATATAGACATTACTAGCCAGAGGGGTGGAGAAACTCCGGGATTTGAGATACACTTCTCTGGCACTAACAGGAAGGGGGAAGAAAGTAAGCTGCAGAAAACCAAGAAGTTTGGTTATCTGAAAACAGAAGATACTAAAAACAAATTAATTTAAATGCTCTTGAAACTTCAGGGTATAAAGGATTAGGGTAGAGTCGACAGGAAAAAAAAATACTTTCATATGATAAATATCCTATATGCAGAGCCACGTAGCAAGAAAACTAAAGTATTTAATTTACTCATCATATTACTTAGCAGTCACTAACAAATAACCTCTTTTATTCTCTAGCCTGCCAACAACATTTGCAACTTTGGATATTGATGGTGTAAGAAAAATAATCTTTGCACTACCAGGTAAGAATAATTAAAAAGTTTCTTTTGCTTTTTCTGGAAAATGATCAAAATCTTTTTGAATCCCTCTCAGAGCATTTGATTTTGAATCTTAAAGACCTGGGCTCAAGACCCAGCTTTACTTCTGGTATGACCTTGGACAAATCACTTAACTTCTTTGAAGCTATTTCTTCACCTATAAAACAGGGCTGAAATCTGCTCTGTAGGATTGGTGTAAAGGTCAAATTAGATAGTATCTCTCAATGTATATTCCAAACCCCAAGATGATAATCAAATGTTAGCTGCCCCTAGATCCTTCTGGGGGTACCTGCTTTTTCTTACAGAAAATTCGTCAAAGTTAGCAGTCTAGTCACCTCCCATAGTAGCAGTATTGTGTTCAGAGATCCAAACATCCTTGAATCAACCATACAAGTAAATACTAGAGCAAAAAAATAGAAAGCTGCCTTTGGCCCTTTCCCGATTTGGAGTGGGGCCAGGAGACAACACGGAAGGAGGGACTGATTGTGCTGGTGCTTCTCAGCCAAATCCCAGCCATCATCAGTCTGACCACATCACTGTCCCCAGGCTTGCTCCCATGTGAGCAGAAACTCATATGTTCAAATTGTAGAAAAAGCAAAGTGTTTCCATTTATAAAGACTTCCAATTTTAATTTTTATTGATTTTGGGCTTACAGTTAAAGCCATGCTTTTTAAGTCATTACCAATCTTGATAAATTCTAAAGCAATTTAGAAGTTTTGTATGCCTCCTTGTTATTTTTTCAGCTTGTAAAATTATCTTCTGATCTGTAGCAGTGTTCCATTCTCTGTTTCTTGGCACAGATTCCTTCAGAAAATAACCTGCTTATTCCTTTCAAATGCACAAATATTGTGACTTTGGGATATTTATCTGCTTTTCATATTAACTAAATTCAAAATAGATTATAAAGAAAGGAAGGCAGGCAGAAAAATTTGAAAAGCTTTTTTTTGAGTATTGAGTTTTGAAAGCATTTTTAAAGTTCCTATGTATAAGCATAAAAGAGATTAGATTTCTATCCCATAAGAAATTTTAAGAGAGAAGACATGTAAGTAAATTAGTCCTTAAAAATGTATCTACAATATAGTATAATAATTATAATAATATATAAAAATATAATAATTATAATATAATAATATATTATATATATTAAAGGCCCCAAGGAGATATATAGATATAGATATAGATATAGATACAGATATACTTATGTACTCTGAAAAAGAAAAATGTGGTCCTCTTCCTGACTTCATTTTGCCTACACAAGACTTACTCTGTCTTCAGAAGATATGATTTGACCTATAGACAAAGAAACAATGTTACAGTGGAAGCCTATGTTGCTGTTACTTCTAAACTTGATTTGCCAAAGAAGTGATAATTAAATAACCTATTTTCAAATTGCTACTTTCATTTGAAATATTCTCTGCCCAACCTAAATGAACCAAAAGAGGGCAGCAATAACCCAGATGTTCAGATTGTGGAACCAGTAAAGTGGTTCCTTTTAAAAGGATTTTAAAATTCATGATTATATTTCTGCGTTCCATGATTATATTCAAAGCCATTATTAATCTTGATAACTTTTAAAGCAGTTTAAAAGACTTATGTATCTACTTCATTTTGTGGAAGAGTAAAATTAGATTCTGAAAGGTTTGGTACTTTCCCTGAACAAAAAAGTGTTGCTCAGTTTATTTAGTTAACAGTACCACACAAGAAACTAAATCTGTGATTCTCAGCACGTTTTTTTCATAGCCTACTCTTCCTTCCTTGAAAGTGCATGACACACACAGATTTCTTCTTGAAAAGGTATAACTGAATTCCTCAATTTTTTTTATAACTTTTTTTAAAGATTAATTTATTTGAGAGAGAGAAAGAGCAAGGGACAGCAAGGGCAGAGGGAGAGAGTCTCAAGCAGACTCCACACTGAGCACGCAGCCAGATGTGGGGTTCAAACCCGCAACCCCAAAATCACAACCTAAGCCAAAAACAAAGAGTCAGGTGCTTAACTGACTGTACCACCCAGGAACTCTAGTTTTTTATTATAACTTTAAAAGAATTTGGTATTTTTATTAGTCTGCTAAGGCTGCCATAACAGAGTATCACAGACCAACAGATAATATATTTTTTCACACTTCTGGAGACTGAAAGTCTAAGACCAAGATGCCGGCAAAGCTGGTTTGAGTCTTTCTTCCTGGCTTGCAGGTGGACACCTTCTCACCATGTCCTTATGTGACTTTTCTTCTGTGTATGTGCACTCGAGGTGTTTCTCCCTCTTTTTATACAGACACCAGTCTCATTGGACTAGGACCTCACCTTTAAACCTCATTTAACTTTGATCACCTCTTTAAAGGCCCTAGTATCTACAAATACAGTTATATTGGGTGCTAAACTTCAACATATGAATTTGTAGGGACACAATTCATTCCATAACAGTATTTATCTTCAAGTCCTTTGTGTCTTAAATCATTTAGTTTTTTTTTTAATATAAAGAAATTTCTGGGTAGAGGGGGGATTATAGATACATTTCTTTATGCTTAACCTATTTCTAAATGTTTTTGTCCTGAGCATGTATTACTATGGCAATTTTAAAACATCTTAAAAAACAGCAAGTAGAATCTGCTTTAAAATTTATCAAGATTGGTAATGGCTTTTAATGTGTAGTTCTCAGAAAAGTGGAAATAAATGGTGTAAACAGCTTCTGGGAATCAGAAATTTCTGCATTTCACTGGTAGACTTCATGTTTACTTCATTCTGTGGCATTTGGTTGATTGTGGCTCTATTCTAGAGTCCTTTGGGATTTAGAAGAGGAAGACTAGTGGTTAGTCACCTCACTATGATGAATGAAGGTATAAGCAGAATTATTTGACAAATCTTTGTATGTATACTATAAATAACTGCTTGGTTGACTTTCAGGAAATCCTGTGTCAGCCGTGGTCACCTGCAATCTCTTTGTTGTGCCTGCACTGAGAAAAATGCAGGGCATCTTGGATCCTCGGCCCACCATCATCAAAGCCAGGGTAATGTTACCTAAATGACCAGGAACCAAAACTGAAGCCTAATAACAATTAGGGATATGATTTCCCAACTGCCCAAAACATCTAAAATTTTATATTGGTTTTGAGGGAAAATGTGGTTATATTCCCCCCTTCATGATAGAAAATAGAGAGGAAAGGGTCCCTTTTATTCTTAGCCCAAATTATTCCACGACTTCTAAAATGAATCATTTTCTCCAGCTAGAATCCATACGAAAGTGGATAGGTAATGATAAAATGGTAAATAGAATGAGACTAGCACTACCTTAAAACTAAACCTAAAAGGGACAAGAAATCCCTTTCCATTATGCAAACTCACACAGGACAGCAATTTATCTGCTCGCTTTTTCTGGGACCTCACTGATAAATTTTAAATAGTCCAGAAAGAGATAATCAATGGACTAGACTAGTGAATCAGAAGGAAATTCTGTGGAAGGAAATCCTACACACATTGTGTGGAAAAGGAGAATTAAGGCTGAGGAATTATGCTTATAGTAAAAGTCACCCAGAAATTAGAGTCTCCTTCTCCACCAACACTAATCCACTGATTATGTAACACACTTTCTGTATAACTAATGAACAATTTTCTCGGCGATAGAACCTACCTCAAGCCATTTATCTTTTAAAAGTTTAATTGAGATACAACTGATATACAAAAAATTGAGCATTTTAATGAAATTGGACGTATACATATGCCCATATCATCACCACAGTCAACTTACTAAACATACCCAATACCTCCATCAATTTTCCTGTGTTTTTTTGTGGTTTTGTTTTTTATGTGTTTGATTTGTGGTATGAACCTTTAACATGAGAACTACCCTTTTAACACATTTTAAGTGTAGAATACCATGTTGTCTGCTATAGGTACTATGTTGTATAAGGGATCTCTAGAACTCATTCACCTTGCAGAAGAGAAAATTTATACCCATTGAGCAACAACTCCCCATTGCCCCCTCCCCTCAGCCTCTGACAATCACCATTCTATTCTATGCTTCCATGACTGACTATTTTAAATAGGCACCTCATGTAAGTGGAACCATGCAGTATTTATCCTTCTGTGACTGGTTTATTTCACTTAGCATAATGTAATCTAGGTTTATCCATGTTGCCACAAATGGTATGATATCTTTCTTTTTTAAATCTGTGAATAATATTCCATTGTATGAATATAGCATTCTCCTCCATTTATCTATCAATGAACACTTGAGTTGTTTACATATCTTGGCTATCGTGAATAATGCTACATGGGAGTGTCGATATCTCTTTGAAATCCTGATTTCAGTTCTTTAAGATACATACCCAGAAATAGAATTGCTCTGTCATATGTTCCCTTTTTAATTTGAGGGGAAACCTCATACTGTCTCCCTCAAGCACTAGTGGCTGACTTGTTCTACATTCCTACCGTTATATAAGTATTTCAGTTTCTCTACATCCTTGAAATACTTACCTTTTGTGTTGTTGTTTTTATAATACCCATCCTAACAGTTGTGAGATGGTATCTCATTGTGATTTTGATCTGCATTTTCCTGAGATCAGTGATGTTGAGCGCTCTTTCATATACCTAGTGGCCATTTGTATATCTTCTTTAGAGAAATGTCTATTCAACCCCTTTGCCCATTTTTTTTCCCAAGATTTTATTTATTCACTTGACAGAGATCACAAGTAGGCAGAGAGGCAGGCAGGCAGAGAGAGAGATGAGGAAGCAGGCTCCCCATAGGCCACAACTAGAGAAAAGTCTACAGCTGTTCACATTATCACTTCCAATTTACAAACCTCATCAGGGACCCGAATTCCCCTTGTGATCCCTTTATATCCTATGGATCAACTTCTTCATTCGTTTCTACAGCCTTTCAGATCTTCAACATTCTCCTAAAACTGCCTTCACCATCCATATCCTTTGACTTATGTAAACAAATAAACCTGACTTTGAATAAACCTGGCTCCAACATTTACTAGATTATAACCCCTGACGTGTTTAACGATTTCCCTTCTTCTAATCTTGCCTCCTCTTAAACCTCCAATCTAACTCTAATCATGTAAGCTTCTCTGACTAAAATGCTTCCATCTTCCCATGACCCCAGGGTTAAATCCAAACTTCCCCACGTGAACATAGGAGGCCCTTTATCCCAAGGCCTTTTTTCCCCTCCAGCTTCATTAGCATCTCATCCTGCACTCTCACCATATTAAACCATTTACTGCTTCCAGAATGGATATGAGATCCCCTGCCTGTGCCTGTGATTATTCCCCTTCCTAGAAGTTTCTTCCCCAACCACCACCATTTCCTTTCTCAGCTATCAAGATGCCTTAGTCATAAAACTCAGATACCGCATCCCCTGTGCAGCCTTTTTCAATGTCCCTAAAAAAGGTTGATTACTTAGCATCTTTGTGCCCTTTTAATATCATATTAACAGCTAGGAATAAAATTATTCCACTGTATTTGCAATTAATTATTTACTCTGTGAATTCTGTAAGATCACTTCTCTATAAGATGGGCAGGACCAAAAGGAAGAACAAAATATTCTTTTTTTTTTTTAGTTAATAAATTTTACTTTTTAGATATAGGTTCACTGCAAAACTAAATGGCAAGTGCAGAGAGTTCCCATATAACCCCTGACCTCACACATGCATAACCTCTCCCACTGTTGACCTCTGCACCAAAGGTGGCACATTCATTATAACTGATAAACCTACACTGATAACATCATTACCACACAAGGTTACCAAGGGTTCCCTGTTGGTGTTGTATATTCTGAGGGTCTTGACAAATGTATAATTACATGTATCCACTGCTGTCCTGTCATACAGATTAGATTCACTGCCCTAAAATTACCTTCTGTGTCCTGCCTATTCATCCCTTCCTCCGTGTTAATTTGGATCTTTTTACTATCTCCATAGTTTTGTCTTTCCAAAATTATGTGGCCTTTTTAGACTGACTCTTTTCACTTAGCAATATGCCTGTATGTTTCCTCTAAATCTTTTAATGGATTCATAGCTCATTTTTTCTAGTGCTCAATAATATTCATTGTCTGGGTGTACCACCATTTATTTATCCATATACCTGCCGAGGGACACCTTGATTACTTCCAGGTTTTGAAAGTATGGATAAAGCTGCTACAAACCCATGTGCAGGTTTTTGTGTGGACATAATTTTCGATTTAGTTGGGTAAATAGCAATTGCTAAATTTAATAGTAAGAGTATGTTTAATTTGTTAAGAAACTACCAAACAATCTTCCAGAGTGGCTATACCATTTTGCATTCCTACCAGGAATGAATAAGGGTTCCAATTCCTCCACATTCTCACCAGGATTTGATGTGGCCAGAATTTTGCATTTTAGCCTTTGGTAGGTGTATAATGATATCTCATTGTTTTAGTTTTTTGCAATTTCCTAATGACATATGATGTTGAATATCTTTTAATATGCTTACTTGCCATCTGTATGTGTTCTTTAACCTCTATATTGAGGTCTTTCACCCATATTTTTTTAGAGATTTGTGTATTTATTTATTTATTTATTTGAGAAAGAGTGCACACAGGGGCAGAGGGAGGGGAGAGGAAGAGAGAATCTCAAGCAGACACCCTGCTGAGTATAGAACGCAATTCAGGGCTCCCTCTCACAACCCTGAGATCATGACCTGAGCTGAAATCAAGAGCCACCCGGGTGCCCCATGCCCATTTTTTGAAAATATTTATTTATTTGAGAGAGAGAGAGAGAGAAAATGACAGAGAAAGATAATGAGAAGGGGGAGGATCAGAGGGAGAAGCAGACTCATTGCTGAGCAGGGAGCCTGACACTGGACTGGATCCTGGGACTCCAGGATCATGACCCGAGCTGAAGGCAGTCGCTTAACCAACTGAGCAACCCAGGTGCCCCTCCTTGCCCATTTTTTTAATCAAGTTGTTTTATAATTGAGTTTTAAGAATTCTTTGTATATTTTGGATAATAGGCCTCCATTAGATGTTTTTTACAGATATTTTCTCCCAGTTTATGGCTTGTCTTATTCTGTTGACTTTTTTTTCTAATTTTCTCCCATAAATATTTACATGTTAATATTTACACCATATAATACTAAACCGCATAATACAGTTTTGTCTCTTGAGTGACTATTGCATGTCAGAAAAATATTCAAAAGGAAACAGAGGAAACAGTCCGAGTCCACAGCCCACTTCAATTTTGAATGAATAGAAGAAGTCATTGAAGTGAAACATCAATTTTTTTACCAAAAAAAAGTGTGTGTTTACTCATTCATGTACATCATTCTTTTTTTTTTTTTAAAGATTTTATTTATTTATTTGACAGAGAGAAATCACAAGTAGGCAGAGAGGCAGGCAGAGAGAGAGGAGGAAGCAGGCTCCCTGCTGAGCAGAGAGCCCGTTGTGGGACTCGATCCCAGGACCCTGAGATCATGACCTGAGCCGAAGGCAGTGGCTTAACCCACTGAGCCACCCAGGTGCCCCTCATGTACATCATTCTTATAAGCACTGACACTCATAGTAAATGGTTTCTGAAGCTGAGCGATATAATATGCCAGAACTATAATGTCAGTACAACTAAATATATTGGCTAATAAGGTATTCTGTGTTTTAGTAAAATACCATAAAAATCTAGTCAGTTTCATCTCTTGCTGTAATTCATTCTTGTTTCTTAAATTACCACAAATATCTTCCTTTAAAACAAACAATCCCATTTCGTAGATGAACAAACTGGTACGGGAAAGCAAAATAATTTGCTAATACAGCACATCCATTAGGAGTACAAGTAGGAGTCAAACGTAGCTGTCAGATATCATCCGATCCTGGTGTTTGTCCCGCCAAACTACCGAGAGCCAGGCTGTGCCTTTGCTGAGGGAAAAAAATCTGCTTAAACACTTAGCAAATAACAGAGCCATGGGAATGGCTCTTGTAGCTTCATTCGGGAGAACACCCATACACACAGAGAGGAACTGAAAAAGAGACATTTTTGCCATCAAAATAAGCACACAATAATTTAGGAATAATGGCAAGTTACACCTCAGTAGATATGAATTTATTCATATGAATATATAATTTAGTCATATAAACTCAAATTATATGAACATATGATTTATTCATATGAATTTTGCATATGATTTAATCAAGGAAAAACACCTTAGAATTGAATTTTATTCAGGATTTCTGAGGAAAAGCAGGGGTTGTCAGAGTGAATAATTAGAATGTTTAAAAACAGTGTAAACAGGTAGAGAGAGGGTGATTGGGTTATGGACATTGGGGAGGGTATGTGCTATGGTGAGTGCTGTGAAGTGTGTAAACCTGGCAATTCACAGACCTGTATCCCTGGGGCTAATAATACATTATATGTTAATAATAAATAAATAAATAATAAATAAATAAAAACAGCGTAAACAGAATGGATTAAAGATAGACTTACTTAAATCAAAATTTCTAGCATCTTCAATTATATTTTATCACTGGTCTAAGTAATACCTGTTTTAGTTGGATAAAGGGTTTCTGGACCATTTTAAGGTAGAGTAACATTATGCTAATGGAGAATGAACAAGTCTTATATTCACTAACATTGAACTAATCTTTGATGGACTATAGTCCATAATTATACACTGTATTAGCTCATTCAGGGGATACCTCTTAGGCACCTGGGACCAACACATTATCACTTTAATTGATCAGATTTCAGGATAAATTTAATGAAATAGATTTTTTTAATGGCTCTAGATTAAAGGTTAGTTAGTCATTCCATATTGTGTATAAACTGAAGTTGCTATGTTAGAGAGGATTTTGTCCTTATTGTAAAGATAAGAAAGATGCCCAGCAAAGACTCATTCATAGGAATTCTTTTAGTACCATTGATGTGCTAAACAAAAATGGTATAACTTTTAGAATAGACTACTTTTATTTGCTTTAAACAAAATTGTATCTCAATATTGGGACACTAGGGAAATATTCAAGAGAAAAGGTAATTAGCCCTTTTATTTTAAAGGTAGGTATAAGAATGGGTAGCTAAAAAGTGTCTCAGTAAATACTTATTGTAGGGATAGACAGATTGACAGACATATAAATGGATATTGAGCTTACTTGTTTGTTTAGTTCTATTTCTTTTATTTTCAATGTTAAAAAAAATCTGCTTGAAAAAAATTTTTGCTTTGATTTTTCAATTTATAAATCAGAGGTAATCTGTACTATCAACCCATAAAATTAGACTTCAAAGATAGACCTTATCTTTTTCATCTGCCCTTTTCCCCACTATGAATACCAACTTCTTAGCCTTTTTCACCAGAGCAACCCAGCCTCTGGACTTCCTGTATTAGGAACATAAGGTGGCAGTGGTGGAAACAGCAGAATTCCAGGATATTTTTCACGTCTACTTTATTCTTTGCACAACTCCCACCACCCTGTAGTTTTAAGAGATGATCAGGTGATCGAGTTTGTTTTCATTTACTGTGTATTCTATAGTTATCATGTGATGTAAAACTGGACCCTCGCCCAGAATACCATCGGTGTATATTGACTTGGCATCACCAAGAACCACTGCCTTGGGCACAGAGTACAGGTTAGTCATTCATACCGGTGGGTATTTCTATGCATGTATCCTGTTAAAACACAAAACTATGTATAACCTCTCTTCCTTGGATATACCTAATTTTGTAATTGTTATACATTGTCCTTTTTGAAAGAGTAGATGAGTTAAATTATTCCCAAACAGCACAACGTAAGAAGAAAACAAGAGTAAAAACAAATTTTTTAAATAAAGGTTTACTTATTCCATTGAACCATATTTTCTAGATACACTTTTGAAATATAATTCTAAAATTATGGAAGTTTTTTTTTAAGATTTAATTTATTTATCTGTCAGAGAGAAAGAGCACACAAACACAGGGAGTAGCAGAGGCAGAGAGAGAAGTAGGCTCCCTGCTGAGCAGGGAGCCCGATGTGGTACTCAATCCCAGGACCCTGGGATCATGACCTGAGCCGAAGGCGGCTGGTAAACTGACTGAGCCACCCAGGCTTCCCAAGAGTTATGGAAGGCTTTTATGTATATGTTCAACCTCTAAGTCCTGAGTATAAAAGTTTGGTTGTAGAAAAAGGAGGGTACTATGATTATGCTACCCTGTAATGTGAGATTCAAGCTCAATTATAATGGGATTCTCTGTAGCCTTTATTATATCTTAGATATTGGTAAAGTTTAAGGACTAAGAAATCAATATTGGTAACTCAAGAGTTCTTTAGTTACCTCCTCTAGACTTTAAACTTTTATTCTCAAGTATTCTAGTCATATTTACCTAACTTTTGATGTGTCTCCAGAAAAACTGTATTACCCTTTAAACAAAGGTCCTATCAAGTGCAAATATCAGTTAACATAGGCAGTGAATACATAGGCAGTGTTTCCTTCAGACTTGCATTCAAATTGGCCACCAACTAGTTAGTAGGACCATAGGCAAATTACCTAACCCCTTTTGAATTTTATACAAATTAAATAGGATAGTTAAGGAAACTACCCGCTGTGCTGTCCAGCACTTAGTAAACACTAAAGAAATGGTTATTGTCTTTTTAAAAATAAGTTTTAAAAATCTCTCTTTTCAGACACACATAACATTTTAGCCTGAACTGAAAAACTCGGTGGCATTTTGCATAGTGCTATAAAATCCTGTTTTGTTCTTTGAAGCAGTAATTTCTAATGTTTATTTTTAAAGTTTGTGAGAAGGAAGTAAGATACAGTAGCAAGGCTCCCCTTCCTAGGGGAAGCCTGATCTTCTCTCTTCCTCTCGAAGACCTGTGTTTCTGTTCCTTGGTGTTTATTTTGAAAAGAACTGCAAGGACTCCCAACTGTATGCACTGTGATGTTGCTGCTGTAATGAGATCTTTCTTTCTAGGTAATCAGATGAGCAGCCGTCTGATGAGCATGCGCAGTGCCAACGGGTTGTTGATGCTACCTCCAAAGACAGAGCAGTATGTGGAGCTCCACAAGGGCGAGGTGGTGGATGTCATGGTCATTGGACGGCTATGATGGTCACCGGAGCAAGAAAGCTTTGATGCATGTCCACATATCATTGACTGTATCCTGTAATATGCAACGGCACAGCTAGTTTTTCTGATTTGGATAAAAGTTGATCTGTATAGTCAACATCTTGAACTATATTTCAGAAGAATTTAAATACCTTTTAAAGAAAAAAACACCTAAAAATAAATCTTAACAGACAACTCTATTCTGATTATATCAAAGCAAATTTTTCCTTTCCTGCAAATTGTTTTGTGTGTTCAATGCTAGGTCTGATAGCGATAGCTTTTAGTAGACAGCAGTAGGTGCCTGCAGAACTTGTGTTTTTCTCATCTTTAAAATACAACTAATTATGCTCTTAATCAAGGCTGTCTGCTTATTTATACTAGCGTAGGCAACACTTGGATTTCCCTTCTTAGTATGCTTCATAACGCTTTTCAGAGAGCTTTTGCTTGTTCTTTATCATGTATCTCGTGTTTATGTGCACAGTGCCAACAGAAGAGTGACTGGGTGGAGGCCCTGTTCTGCCTCAGGGAGAACCGTCCCCTGCAGAGCATAGGGAGGTGCCTCCCCCCAGTAGCCTCAAGGCACAGTACTCTTGGGCAGTAACTGGATACCTTTTATTTGAATAAACAAACTGGGGGGAAAATTTGCTTCCTTAAGTGCTGACAGCCTTTTTAACCAATACATTTAAAATTGTACAGAACAAAAAATAAAATCAAAGACTGATCTTGTACAGATATTAGTGTTACCAGCATTCATGTGGAAATCAAGAGCAAAGAAAAATAATGTTAAACAACTCTGTACCATAACATTTTCTGTAATGATACTGAAACTTAATGAATAAAAAAAATCCTTGATCATTATTTAAAAATCTATTGTATTGGTCTTGTTATTAAAAAGAGAGAAGATGTCATGCCATTTTAATGCAGTTCTGCTTGGACAAAGGAATAGTTAAGATGATGTGTCAAGGGTAAGTGGTATAAAGGTGGTTGAAAATGTGATATAATTTATCTCTGTATTTTACTACAGCATTGCGAAAATACAAATTAGAAAATATGAGAGAGAACCTACAGTTGGTCTGGTCTTTTCAGTCATAGCTAGAGAATAACAAGCAAATTTAGAGGGAAGAAACTTGATACAGAGAAAAAAACTAATTTCTTATCATAGATGCAATAAAAACAAATTTCAAAGTTCTTTGGAATGGAGAAAAAGAATAAGTAATGAACCAGAGAATTGCTGGTGAGTATCTAGAAGTTTTTTTTTTATCATGTTAGGAAGGAAGTGAAAAATGGGAAAAATCTGTGCTACTCATAGAAAATATACAAACAAAATAAAATGTCCATATGGATCCAGTAATAAAAACTTAGAGGCACTTTCTTTTTTTTTTTTTAGTTAAATTTTTTAATTTTTTTATAAACATATAATGTATTTTTATCCCCCCAGGTCTGTGAATCACCAGGTTTACACACTTCACAGCACTCACCATAGCACATACCCTCCCCAGTGTCCATAACTCCACCACCCTCTCCCAACCCCCCTCCCCCCAGCAACCCTCAGTTTGTTTTGTGAGATTAAGAGTCACTTATGGTTTGTCTCCCTCCCAATCCCATCTTGTTTCATTTATTCCTTTCCTATCCCTCAAACCCCCGATGTTGCCTCTCCACTTCCTCATATCAGGGAGATCATATGATAGTTGTCTTTCTCTGATTGACTTATTTCACTAAACATAATACCCTCTAGTTCCATCCACGTCATCACAAAAGGCAAGATTTCATTTCTTTTGATGGCTGCATAGTATTCCGTTGTGTATATATACCACATCTTCTTGATCCATTCATCTGTTGATGGACATCTAGGTTCTTTCCATAGTTTGGCTATTGTGGACATTGCTGCTATAAACATTCAGGTGCACGTGCCCCTTCGGATCACTACATTTGTATCTTTAAGGTAAATACCCAGTAGTGCCATTGCTGGGTCATAGGGTAGCTCTATTTTCAACTTTTTGAGGAACCTCCATGCTGTTTTCCAGAGTGGCTGCACCAGCTTGCATTCCCACCAACAGTGTAGGAGGCTTCCCCTTTTTCCGCATCCTCACCAGCATCTGTCATTTCCTGACTTGTTAATTTTAGCCATTCTGATTGGTGTGAGGTGGTATCTCATTGTGGTTTTGATTTATATTTCTTAGAGACACTTTCTAATGGCGGTAACAAGGGACAATAAATATCCTGTAGGTTATACTTAGCAAATCAAACAACAAAAATTGGGCTACTAGTAAACAAGGTGTCAAATGATGGTGATGAATAAAGCCAAATAGTAAACAAGAAAAATTTGATACTGATATTTTTATATTTCCAGAGTTGAAAATAGAACTATCTATATTTTAAATATTTTATATTTTCATTTAAAGAACTAAATTAATAGAAGTTAAATGAAATATCATGCAAAATGTTCTTTACTTGCATTCTGTGAAGAAACATGTATTAAGCATCTACTATATGCTTGGGTACAAGATACATCTGCCACTGTTTAAAAAAAGTATAGGGATAAAAACTGACATTATACTCCATCGAGGGAAATGACAAAAATGTACAAGTAACCATAATATTTAATATGCTTGATATTTGGTAATACATGGTAGAGTATATAGAATATGATAAATACCATAATTCAGATTTAAAGAGTTGGGAGGGTTCAAGTAAGAGCCTCCTCAAGGTAAGATTTCAAGAAGCAAGATGGGATTTTGGTGATCTTGAAGGAAGGCTAGAATTTTAATGATGATGATGATGCAGGAAGAAGGGTATTCCAAAAATAGAGGATTATGGACAATTAATAATAGTTATTTTTATCATAGAATGTATGCTCCACCTGCCAAGGATTTTTGTTTATTTGGTTCACTGATATCAGAGTCCATACTCTTACAGATCACACTATAGAAACAGAAAACTGATATATTTTTAAGAACAAAAAAGTACATTATGGGTTTGAGGCCCAAACTAAGAAGTTTTAAATACCAGGTTAAGGAGTATAGATTTATTCTAGAGATATCAAACTGTTTCAAGACTCCTAATCGGGGAAATGTTAGGATCAGAACTGTCTTTTAGGGAAAATGGTCTGGCAGCACTGAGGAGGACAGATTAGCCTAGGGGGAACTGGAGTGAGACGTTAAGAAGTGATCTGGTGCTGCAGCTGGAGGGTGGGGAGGTGGCGCGGTGATGACAGCCTTCACGGGACAGCCTTCATATTAGTGGTGTGAGTGATGGTGGTGGGACAATCATGACAGATGAATATGCTTCTGGACATAAAGAATGGAAGAGTTTTATGACTGATTCCAAATTCTGGAAAGGAAGGTATTGAAGTAAGAGATGAATCAAACTCTTTGGTCTTAACTAACAGAGAAAATATTAAACCATTAGCAAAAAAATGAATTTTGTGGAGGAGATGATGGGTTTGAGCCTATGTTTGAGACGCCAGAGGAATACTAGGGTAGGCATATCCTATTGGCATTTAAAGTATAGGTTAGGAGCTCACAAAAGAGATACTGGCTGGATATAACCTTGGGGATCATTTACATGGTCGTGGTGTTTGAAATATAAGGGTGGATGGGAAAGATCAACAGAAGAGGACAAGGCCTTGGGAAACACCTAATATTTTGAAGTGTTGGAAGAAAAAGACCATGAATAGAATGAAAGAAAAAGAAGTTTGTAGAAGAGAAGAAACCAAGTAATTAAATGTCCCAAAGCCAAGGAGTGTTTCAAGAGGGAAGGATAATCAACTGGGAAGAAAAAAAAAATGTCAAGCATGAAGGCTCAAAATGATTTGCTAATTAGGCAAACATTTGTGAGCTTCAAGAGTACAATTTCAATAGTGGGTTGAGGACAAAAACCAGGATGCAAAATAGTCACTGTGAATATAGATTATCTGGAAGTTGTACATGAGAAAATATAGATACCAGATGGTAGCTTAAACTGATGAGGTGGAAGAAAGACTTCTGTTTGTGAGTTTTGAGAAAGAAGGAAAACAGTACTGGGCATATTAAAAATGCAAGAGTAAGGTGCCAGATAGAAGATAAAGGAAGGGCTGGATTTAAGGATGCTGGGGGCCTATTATATATATTAATATTATGAATACATTTGAAGTAGATACAAGGGGAATTTAATTTAAAATTTAAGATTCAATGAAATGGTTATACTTGGCACAGTGGGAGTCCATGCCATTTAATCTATTTGCATATATTTGACCTAAGTTATTTTAGAATTACACATATATGATGTATTATAATCTTTGTCTTATTTGATACTTAAGTAAAAGACTATAGATGATATCTTCAGATTCTTGCTTATAACTATATGGAAGTTAAGCAGTTCCTTTTTAACCTGCATTTTTGGTTCTGTTTTAGTTGTTTCAAACCATATCACACAATGAGAAAAAGAACATAAGCAGATTGACTGTGCCAAGTAAATGCTATTAAGTGATGTTGTATGTTACAAGTGGATTCTTTGGATGGCTTTCATTTTTAAAATTATTTGCTAATGAACAAAACTTTGTGGACCTAACATACAACCAACTCTTGATCTTCATGAAACTCTGTATAACAAGGTAAGTCTTCATTATTCCCACATATAGAAAATAGATATTTATGTAAGTACAGAATTCAAAGCAAATGAACTATGTACCTTGTTATTCCAATTATGATGGATCTCAGTTAAATAATGCATTGCATTCTAACTTGCTTATAAAAAGTATTAAGCTGTACTCTACAACAGAGAATTACATTATTACAATGTTAATAACTTGACCTAGAGCAAAAAGGTTAAAGAATTGCTCAATTTGGGCCATTTTATATGGTCAGCTACTATTATGTCTCCAGTAGTATTTTTGCAATAACTCAACAATTTATTGAACAGGCATTTATTAAGTCCCTACAATATTCAAGCTCCAAGCTGGGCACTGAGGTTACAGTGAGGAATGAAACAAAGACTCTGATATCCAAGTGGAGGACGTAGATTTAGAGAAAAAATTATTTGAAATACAGATTATGAAAAGTCTATGAGGAAAATCCGATGATATGTTAGAGAGTAACTGGATGGAGGCTTAAATCATATTTGGTTGTTGCATCAGGGTGCAGCCATTAATAAAAAAGAAATCACACTGAGACTTTATGAATAAATTAAATAAGTGTTAGAGACATGGAAAAGCACAAAGGAAACATTAAAATGTCAGAGGAATAACTACAGGAAGCAACTATCACAACAGGGTCTGGGCGGCAAGTGGAAGAGGTTAGAGTAATCCGAATCTAGAAGGTCAAAGGTCAGACCCTTTGGAGCTAGGACTCAACTCTTTAAGGAAAGGGCACTGCCCAGCTGCTAATTCTGAGTAGGGGGAAGAAATGGGGGCTAGAACCAGTTGCTGTTGCCAGGGCAACACTGACAGAAACGCAAAAGGAACAGGAAGGAGCACAAGTTCCTTCTTCCCTCCCTCTGCTTTCCAAGATCCCTGTAGTCTAATGTAACCTATTGTTGAATGTAACAGGAAGGCAGCTGGTGAAAGACACTGCTGGCAGGGTTCCAGCCCCAGCTCCACAATGCAGAATGCAATGGTGGGTTTCAAGCTGAGAGACAATCACTGATCAAGTGACAGGGAAGGGGGTCTCTCAACAGGTGACATCTGAGCTCAGATCTAAAGAATGAAAATAAGCCCCACATGTTAAGAATTGAAAGAAGAGCATTTCAAACAGAGGAAAGGGCTTAAAGCATACAACATCAGAAAGGAAACAGAGTATGATGAGCGAAGGGGGTGAGTCTGAGATAGAACTGAAGCCAGATCATGCTCACGGAAGTGCAGGTTCTTGGGTGTAATACTACATACAGGCACACCTTATGTCAAATCTGCTAAGAGCATTGGGAAGCCACTAACGGTTTAAGAAAAAGTTGACTATTTGCTAAATACCCATTGAGTACGAGGCACCATGCTAGACAAGGATTCTTGTGAACAAGGAACTCATTCTCTCTGCCTTCTACACCTGTTCCTCTGTCTGCATTTTGTTTTCTAGTCTACCCAGTTTCCCAAACCAGAAACCTCTGAGTCATTTTTTCTTCTCACTCCCCACATCCAGTTAGTCACCAAATTCTGTTAACTCTACCAACAGTTACTAAATAACCCTCTCCTTTCCATTCTCACTGCTACTACCTTGATCACTCCTCTGCCCCAAGAACTGCCCTCCCCAAATCCATCCTTCACACTGCTGCTAGAGGGATCAGTCCAGATCACAAACCTTCTCAGGCTAAGACTCTGTTAGAAAACTGCTGCAGCAGATGAGGGCCGAGCACCCAGTTAGGACATTCAAAGTCCTCCGGCGCTAGCCCCTCCCTCCTCCAACTCCACTGTTCGCCTCCCGCTCTATGTAACACTGGACCATTTGCAGTTACCCCTTCAAACCACGTCATTTTAAGCCTCCACGCTTTTGCCCAAGATGGCTAATCTTTCAAGATTTAGCTTGGACCTTCATTCTTCCAATCCCCAAATCTCCAAAATGGACTAAGTGCCCCCTCATCTGGCTCCCATTTATCACTGCATCTCGTTGGAATAGTCTGCTTATATGGCTACATTTAAAATATACCATGATTTTTATTTCCCTCTTTTGTGATTTCTTCGCTTTTTAATACGCCAATAGCCTTAAAAAATGGAAGTGAGATAATACTGAAGAGTTTCATCAAGGTACATCAGAATTAATATCAACATGGAAAAGAGGAGAGAAGATTTATGCAAAAGTGTTTCCTGGCCTTGAAGCAGGAAGAACAAGAACATGGCAAAGGGTGATCATGCAATAAATTTGCTGAATGAAGAAATGGATGATTAGAAATCTAGTCAATGGTGCTCATATGATGAGAGGAAGAATGTTGCATGCGACAGAGGACATTCAGGATAGAAGACAGGAAAAGGAGTGTCTAATGCAAAGATAACAGGAAACCCTCTGAGCCTGCAGACTGAAGCAGCAGTTATATGCAGAGACCTCTCACTAGAGCCTGGTGCCTTTCAACATTCAAGTTATACATCCAGCCCTCAATTCTGCCTGCTATATATCCTACGAGTGTGGATGCCATAGCCTCCGTGACACCAACACCTGATCCCAAATTAAGTTATAGTTCTTGAAGAAATGGGAATACAGTCAACCTCTCAAAACCTAGCATGGTTCATGTTTATTCTGAAAAACTGAGTGTTCACTGGGCCTTGTCAAAAGCAAGTGTTTAAGTCTAGAATACGGTGACCCAAATGAAGTAAATTCACTAAGGTAGTGGGCTCCGAGGCCTGAGTGGTCAGTTAGTATCCTCCTGTGTCCCTCCATCCTCATGAGCAGGCAAGGGGGTGTGTAGGTAGGTGGGACTCTGAAACGCTTGGCTAAAACACAAGGATGAAGAGGATGTTCTGATAGGGAAGAGGAGAATCTTCTAACTATGCAGAAAAGCAGAGACGAGCAACCTAATCACATGTAGCAGTCTCTCCTTATCCTTGGGGGGTGCACCCCACCACTCCCTGTGGGTGCTTGAAAACAGGGACAGTACCACACCCTATATTAACTCTTTTTTTTCCTGTACATACATACCTTTGATAAAGTTTATCAATTAGGCTCAGTAAGAGATTAACAACTAATACTAAAAATAATAAAATACTAATACTAAATACTAAAATAAAATAACTAATTCTAGTTTTGCATAGAACTATAGCAATGTACATAATAAAAGTTATATGAATGTGGCCTCTCTCAAAATATCTTGTTATACTGTACTCAACCCTCTTGGGATGATGGGAGATGATAAAATGTCTACATGATAAGAAGGGAAGAGAGTAATGGCATTGTGACGTAGTGTTAGGCTACTAACACTAATCATCAGATGAAGAATCATCTGCTTCCAGACCAGACCACTGGTAACTGAAGCTGCAGAAAGGAAAAGAGGGATGACTGTAGCCTTGAGAAAGAGGAAATGTTTAGAGAGAAGTCCATGTATTCTTTCATATTCATTTTTTCATCCAACATATAATGACTGAGTGCCTCCTACAGCACATGTCCAGAATACACTGGATGCTGGAGACAGGAAGATGCCTCTGCTCTCTAGGAATGCTACATTCTCTCGAAGTTTTGCTTTATAGAAGCTCAAAGTGACTTAAATATGTTTAAGTCTCTGAAAATTGGGATCTAAGGAAATTGGTAAATTATGAATTGAGCACTAAATGATATAAGGTGTCTTCAACTTTCTCAGTATGAGATCTTTGTCTGCTAAGTTGACTTTTCTCTCCAAGGAAGCCTCTATAAACCTCACACCATGACCCGGATCAGAACTACCACTCCCGAGCCACCTGGGCTCCACATGAATGGGGGCAACACTTGATCTCAGTGGCTGAGGTCAGGGCTGCTGGGTCCCAGCAGTCTCCTCTTACTTCAGAGACTATGTCAGCACATTGTGATGCAGGAGCAGGAGCACAATGCCCAGAGCAGCCAGGCCTCCTGTACTTCTTTTACTAAGTGGTTAGCTGCCTGCCCAATAGACATAAACACCTTCTGCCAAAGAAATGTGAGAAGTGTTGGAAACCTGCTGTTGGGAGACTATTCTCCTGAGTAGACATCCAGGAGATCTCCAGAGATCTATTTCAGCCTCACGTCTATGTAAGTGACTGTGTGATTACTGCGATTTTTAATGTGAACCTGAAGAAGAAGGAAATGGACAACAGTTGAATGAATTCTAATCATTCAAGGACAAAAATGTCTATTTCCTTTCCAACTTTCTCTTTTCCTCTTAGTTTCATATCTTACACTGCAACTAAAACAAGCAGAAAAGCTCAGAGACTTATATCTATCCGGTTACTGCATCTTTCTTGAAAATGATTTCATTGAGAATTTGAGTTAAAATGAAAACAAATTTTCCAATTGTTTTTAAATTTTGGTTTTCCAAGCCATTAACCCAATTTTCTCTCATGAGTGAGAACTGAATGAACTTATAGAAAGACAGTCATTTTTAATTATTCAAATGAGAGAGAAGATCCAGAATATAGGGCTTTTCTGTTCAAAGCTGAAAGGTTAGCGGGGTGGGGACCCATGGAGAAAGACGGGTCCAAAACTGCCAAACTTTCTCAAAAAGTTTGCACTCTAAAGTGCAACCAGAACTGCCACATCAAATTGCAATGGACCAATCCTGAAAATATGTTTATTGGTGTGTTAAAAATCTTGTGAAAAACTAAGGAAATGTCATGTTTCATAGTGCTATGCAGAACCAATCTCAAAGCACATGTACCACAGAGAACAGTTTTAACAAGTAATGGGTAAATACTGCCATTTAAGACCTTTTATGTAATTATGGGCAAGAAATAACACACAGAAGAAAAAGACAAGAGAATGTAGGTGGTCAGAATTCTCTCAATGCTGCTGTAGGTTTGAAAAAAACTTGATAATAAAAAATCGGTGGGAAAAAGCCAAATGAGAATGGTAAATAGCAAATAATCATAGACAACAGTTAAGGGGTGTTTATAGACACCCCACCAAATTAAGCAGTCAGAAAAGTCCCTGAAAACATTTCCATGTTGGCTCCCAGACTCCTTCACCCTCCCTATCCCAATTTCCGTTAAACTCAAGCTGTCACCAGTTCAAAAAAAAATTCCCAGTCTTTGGTGAGTGCTGTGAAGTGTGTAAACCTGGCGATTCACAGACCTGTACCCCTGGGGATAAAAATATATGTTTATAAAAAATAAAAAATTAAAAAAATTCCCAGTGACTACATTTAGTCCTGGGAAAATCAAGACATCCCACCACCGCCCACTGGTGAATATACTTCATATCCACACTATTCTTAGCCCTAATGGGGCCTTCGTGATTTTGAAACAATTACTCAGATAGGGATGTCTGGTGATGTCACGGAAAGTCTGGAGCAAAGCTGAAGAAGTTCCACCCCTGAAGTGTAGACAGCTCATTGCTTCTCTCTGCTTGGTTTCCCAATTAAACTACAGGCATTCGTTTCTGGCCTGTAATCAGATTTAATATGGGCTCTCCCTACCTTTTCCTTTACTGAAAGTAGCTAACAGTGCTTTTTTGAATGACAATAATAGTGTAATTCTGCAGGAAAAAAATGCAACCTTTTTTAAACTATCTGCTGAATTCATCTCCATTCAGTTAAAGCTGCTAAAGAGAGAAGAGGATGGGGAGGGGTGTTCTAATTATAGGAAATAGCAAAGAATGTAAAGAATCTGCCAGTGACCTAGTAAGCTGGGATCCATCTCAAATAGAATTAGATTCCTCTGTGCTCTGTAACACAGTTAAAAACCTTATACATGCTCTCTGGTACATTGCTGGCTTAATTAGAAGTATAAAACATTTAGTGAGCCCTAGTGAAAGGCAAAAAATTATTGGGAAAATATAAACTGTGATTGTGAAAACGAATACACAATTCTGGTAGAACAAGTTATAACAAAAGATTCTGTGTATCTGTGAAATGAAGCTAAGTTCCCAGGATAGCCTATAGCAACTCTGCTTTGTTCCTCTGTTCTAATTCATATAGTCACTCAAACCATATTTATTGTAATTCCATAACATATACATTCATTGGCCCTTTAATGTGATTAATCTATTTTAATACCTAAATTTACTTTTTCATTTATGAGTTTCATATTGTATTACTTTTCATTTATGAGTTTTTTTTTATTTTAATTTTTTATAAACATATATTTTTATCCCCAGGGGTACAGGTCTGTGAATCACCAGGTTTACACACTTCACAGCACTCACCAAAGAACATACCCTCCCCAATGTCCATAATCCCACCCCCTTCTCCCAACCTCAGTTTGTTTTGTGAGATTAAGAGTCCCTTATGGTTGGTCTCCCTCCCAATTCCATCTTGTTTCATTGATTCTTCTTCTACCCACTTAAGCCCCCATGTTGCATCACCACTTCCTCATATCAGGGAGATCATATGATAGTTGTCTTTCTCTGATTGACTTATTTCACTAAGCATGATACGCTCTAGTTCCATCCATGTTGTCGCAAATGGCAAGATTTCATTTCTTTTGATGGCTGCATAGTATTCCATTGTGTATATATACCACATCTTCTTGATCCATTCATCTGTTGATGGACATCTAGGTTCTTTCCATAGTTTGACTATTGTGGACATTGCTGCTATAAACATTCGGGTGCATGTGCCCCTTTGGATCACTACATTTGTATCTTTAGGGTAAATACCCAGTAGTGCAATTGCTGGGTCATAGGGCAGTTCTATTTTCAACATTTTGAGGAACCTCCATGCTGTTTTCCAGAGTGGCTGCACCAGCTTGCATTCCCACCAACAGTGTAGGAGGGTTCCCCTTTTCTCCACATACTCGCCAGCATCTGTCATTTCCTGACTTGTTGATTTTAGCCATTCTGACTGGTGTGAGGTGATATCGCATTGTGGTTTTGATTTGTATTTCCCTGATGCCGAGTGATATGGAGCACTTTTTCATGTGTCTGTTCGCCATCTGGATGTCTTCTTTGCAGAAATGTCTGTTCATGTCCTCTGCCCATTTCTTGATTGGATTATTTGTTCTTTGGGTGTTGAGTTTGCTAAGTTCTTTATAGATTCTGGACACTAGTCCTTTATCTGATATGTCGTTTGCAAGTATCTTCTCCCATTCTGTCAGTTGTCTTTTGATTTTGCTAACTGTTTCCTTTGCTGTGCAAAAACTTTTGATCTTGATGAAATCCCAATAGTTCATTTTTGCCCTTGCTTCCCTTGCCTTTGGCGTTGTTCCTAGGAAGATGTTGCTGCGGCTGAGGTCGAAGAGGTTGCTGCCTGTGTTCTCCTCAAGGATTTTGATGGATTCCTTTCTCACATTGAGGTCCTTCATCCATTTTGAGTCTATTTTTGTGTGTGGTGTAAGGAAATGGTCCAATTTCATTTTTCTGCATGTGGCTGTCCAATTTTCCCAGCACCATTTATTGAAGAGGCTGTCTTTTTTCCATTGGACATTCTTTCCTGCTTTGTCGAAGATTAGTTGACCGTAGAGTTGAGGGTCTATTTCTGGGCTCTCTATTCTGTTCCATTGATCTATGTGTCTGTTTTTGTGCCAGTACCATGCTGTCTTGATGATGACAGCTTTGTAATAGAGCTTGAAGTCCAGAATTGTGATGCCACCAACTTAGGCTTTCGTTTTCAATATCCCTTTGGCTATTCGAGATCTTTCATTTATGAGTTTTATATATATTTTTTTGTAATATTAATAAAGCAAGATAGTATGGAAATTTCACAAACAATTTGCATAGACGGGCCTTGCTTTATTTTTAAAATATATTTATGTAGAGTCTACAAATGTTGTGCTTATTAATGTGAATAACATTGTGGCAAATTTCACACACAACATTTATCTGCAGACTTCTCATCATAATGACTATGGTCATGTCATTCTCTATCCAGCAGTGGTCATGCAAAAGAAACAAATGCACTAACGCATTGTCTACATTTATCCTTATTAAAAAGGTATCCACAGAAATGGTGAAAATGTTCTAAGTTAGATTATGGTGGTGGTTGCACAACTCTATAAATACCCTAAAAATCATTCAAATATAGCCTTATTCTTTGTTGTTGTTCTTGAAGATTTCAGTTATTTATTTGAGAGAGAGAGCATAAAGGGAGAGGGAGAGGGAGAAGTAGACTCCCCACAGAGAGCCCAAGGCAGGGCTCAGTCCCAGGATAATGGGATCATGACCTGAGCGGAAGGCAGACACTTAACCCACTGAGCCATCCAAGCACCCCCAATTATAGCCTTTAAATGAGTGAGGTTGATGATATATAAATTATATCTCCCTAAAGTTATATTAAGAACTGATCCATAGATTAAATTTTTAAGAAAACAAAACTATCTGTAAAAGTCCAGACACACAAATTGGAACTGTTTTTGAATCATCAAAATTAATAACAATTTCTCAGAAGGGGTTGCAGATTGGTTGGATAGGAGGACTGGGGAGCTATGAGCTGTCAGGCTGCTCTTCCATGGTCTTCCCACAGGAAATCCCAGCAGAGCACGGGGAACTTGTCATTTGAGGACCATGAATTACTTACTGCTTTGTAAGAGAAAATCATTTCTCAAGCATCAGTTTAGCCACTGGACACAATTAATTTTGGTACCTCTTAGAAGAGATAGTGATGTCCCAAATAGATTCACACCATGATTGGTAATTTCTGCTTTTAAAAATATTTAAAGTTGTAGTAAAACACTAATTATATATAACATCCAAGATATAGATAATATACAATGCTGTATATTTTATGTATTATATAACTATAATATGTATAAATTTATAAAACTAGAAAGACACATATATACCAAAACTTCAATACTATCTCCAGATACTGAGAGCAAACTAGTAAACAGTTAATTAAACAGGAGATAATTTTGCTTTTGGACTTTTGACAAAATGTGTAGTGGTGTGTGTGTTTAGCCAAAGTCGGTTTCAAAGCACAATTCATATGTCTCAAGAACAGTGCACTCTCAGGATATTACCAGACTAATTGGGGAGGTGGGAGCAGGGTTTGTGGTGTACAGATCAGTAATCTCAAATGGCAGTTACAATAAAAATAAAACTAGTTAAAATTCAGCACGCACTTACCATCTCTGCATGGAATTCAAAAGTGTCAAAATAATTCCAGAACAAATGTTTAGAAACAAAGAACCACCACACCAGTGAAGACAAAAGATTCTGTTACATGTTTAGCTTCTTAGCTGACCTCCCCTTTGTTCTGGAGTTCCAAAGGGATGAGAAGGGCAAGGCCTGATAAGGCTGCCTGATAAAGCTTTTTCCTGTTCCTTCCCTGTGACCCTAAACCCACAGTAAAACTTCCTCCTTCAAGAGGTCATCCCTGATTGCTCTCTGGAGAGGCTGTTCTCACATGGAAGGGGTCCACATAAGGACTGTGCTGGGAAGGGGCATTCCCTAGTCCTGGTGTCCTTGGAACATTCACAGAGTAGCAAGAATTTGTGAACACCAGGCATACCACATGTGGTCACTTTCTTAGAGTGATTTTTTTTTTTTTAATATACACTATCACTCACTTCTGAATGAGCAAGAGTTGACTACTGCGTTTCCTCAAATCCAAGACCCATCAGTTAGTATACCCATTATGTTATGTACCACTGAGAAGGACAAAAATGCTGCCAATTACATAACTAAATGTTTTCTTATTACTTAGACGTTTTCCCCACAATGTCTCTCATATTCCACTTTATCATCCTCTGTGCATTTCAGTGCTCCACTCCAGTCTCTGGGCACTTCTTCCAAGCCTTTGACATGCCTTTTGAAAGTTTTGTACTGGAGCTTTCTTAACCACACCAGAAGGTGTCAACAAAAGGTTTTCAGATAACTATTAGAAACACATTTTATTTTTATTTAAGTATGAATTAACATACAATGTTCTATTGGTTTCAGGTGTACAATAGAATGATTCCACAATTCTATACATTCCTCAATGCTCATTAAGATAAATAGACTCCTAAACTACCTTTATCTATTCCACCCATCCCCCACAAACACCTCTCCCCTGGAGACCACCAGTTTGTTCTCCATATTTAAGAGTCTGCTTCTTTGTTTTGTTTTGATTCTTTACTTTTACATATGAGTATATGGTATTTGTCTTTCCCTGAGTGATTTATTTCACTTAGCATTTTACTCTCTAGTTCCATCTATGTTGTTACAAATGGCAAGATCTTGTTTCTTTTTTATAGCTGAGTTATATTCCATTTTATATATCTAGATATCACATCTTTTCTTTTAAAGATTTATTTATTTATTTTAGAGAGAGAGCATGCACTCTCAAGTGGGGGAAAGGCCAGAGGGAGAGGGAGAAAGACTCCCTGCTGAGTGTGGTGCCCAACATGGGACTCAATCCTACAATTTGGGATAGTAACCTGAGCTGACATCAAGAGCCAGCCACTTAAATGACTGAGCCACACAGGAGCCCATATATACAACTTTATTCATTCATCTATCAATGGGCACTTGGGTTCCTCCCACATCTTGGCTTTTTTAAATAATGCTGCAATAAACATAGGGGTGCATATATCCTTTTGAATTAGTGTTTTTGTTTTTATTGGGTAAATACTCAGTAGCAGAATTACTGATCATATGGTAATTCTATTTTCAATTTTTTTAGAAGATTTTATTGAGTTATTTGAGATAGAGACAGTGAGAGAGAGCATGAGAGAGGAGATGATCAGAGGGAGAAACAGATTCCCTATGGAGCTGGGAGTCTGATGCAGGACTCGATTCAGGAACTCCAGGATCATGATTTGAGCCAAAGGCAGTAGCTCAACCAACTGAGCCACCCAGGTGCCCCATATTTTTAATTTTTTGAAAAAGCTCCATACTGTTTTGCATAGTGCCTGCACCAGTTTGCCAACAGTGAATGTGGGTTCCTTTTTCTCCACATTTTCACCAATATTTGTTATTTCTTGTCTTTGATTTTAACCATTTTAATAGGTGTACAGTGATATCTCATTGTAGTTTTTGTTTCCCTGATGTAATTTGTGTTTCCCTGATGACTAGTAAGGTTGGGCATATTTTCATGTGTTTGTTGGCCATGTGAATGTCTTAATTGGAAAAATGTATATTCAGGTCCTTTGACCTTTTTAAATTCAATTATTTGAGGGTTTTTGATGTTGAATTGTATAATGTTGAATTGTATAAGTTCTTCATTTATCTTAGATATTAACCTCTTCCCAGATATACCATTTGCAAATAAATTCTCCCATTCAGTAGACTGCCTTGTTCTCCTACTGGTTTTCTTTGCTCTGCAAAACTTTTTATTTTAGTGTAGTTCTGACAGTTTAATTTTGTGTCTGTTTCCCCTGCCAGAGGAGACTTATCAAGAAAAAAATATTTCTACAGCTGATGTCAAAAAAATTACTGCTTATTTTCAAAGTAAGTTTGTAGTTCCAAGTCTCATATTTAGGTCTTTAATCTATTTTGAGTTTATTTTTGTGTATGGTAGAAGAATGTGGTCCAGTTTCATTCTTTTGCATGTAGCTGTCCAGTTTTCCCCACACCCTTTGTTGAAGAGACTATCTTTTTCCCATCTCATATTGTAGATTAACTGATCATAAAAGTGTGGGGATCAATTCTGTTCCATTGATCTATGTGGCTAGTTTTGTGCCATACTGTTTTGATTATTACAGCTTTGTGTAGTATATCTTGACATCTGGGGTGTGATGCCTACAGCTTTGTTCTTTTTCAAGATTGCTTTGGCTATTTGGGGTCTTCCATACAAATCCCATACAAATTCTGGGATTATTTATTCTAGTTCTGTGAAAAAACTTTGTTGGTATTTTGATAGGGTTTGGATTGAGCATCTGTAGATTGCTTTGGACAGTGTGGACAATTTAACAATATTCGTTCTTTCAATCCATGAGCATGGAATATCTTTCCATTTGTTTGTGTCCTCTTTGCTTCATCACCAGTGTTTTATAGTTTTCAGAGTTCAAACCTCTCACCACTGCCTTGGTTAAGTTTATTCCTAGATATCGTATTCGTTTTGGTGCAATTTGCTTTACAAATTGTTTGTTTTCTTAATTTCTTTCTGCTACTTCGTTAGTAGTGTACTGAAATACAACAGATTTCTGCATATTATTTTTTTACCCTGCAACTTTACTAAATTCATTGATCAGTTCTAATAGTTTTTTGGTGGAGTCTTTAGAGCTTTCTATTTATAGTATCATGTCATCAGCAAATAGTGAAAGTTTCACTTCTTCTTTACTAATTTGAGTGCCTTTTATTTCTTTTTCTTGTCTGACTGGCATGGGTAGGGCTTCAGTACTATGTTGAAGAAAGTGGTAAGTGGTAACAAATGTGGTAACATCCTTGTCTTGTTCCTAATCTTAGAGGAAAATCTCTTAGTTTTTTTCACCATCATGGATGATGTTAGCTATGGGTTTTGCATATGTGGACTTTATTATGTTGAAGCATATTCCCTCTAAATCAACTTTGTTGAGGATTTTTATCATGAATGGATATTGTACTTTGTCAAATGCTTTTTCTGTTTCTTTTGAAATAATCATATTTTTTATCCCTTCTGTTATCAATGTGATATATCACATTGATCGTTTTGCTAATATTGAACCACTCTTACATTCCAGGAATAAATCCCACTTAATCATGATGAATGGTAAGTAATTTTAATGTGTTACTGTATTTGGTTTGCTTATATTTTATTGAGGATTTTTGTATCTGTGTTCATCAAAGACATTGTAGCTTTATTCTTTTTATAGTGTCTTTCATTTGGGTATCAGGATAATGCCAGCCTCATAAAATGAATTTGGAAGTTTTCCTTCCTCTTCTATTTTTTGAAAACGTTTGAGAAGAACAGGTATTAACTCTCCTTTAAATGTTTGGTAGAACTTACCCGTAAAGCCATCTAGTCCTAGACTTTTTTTGTTGGGAGTTTTTTTACAGATTCAATGTCATTGCTAGTAATTGGTCTGTTCAAATTCTCTATTTCTCCTGATTCAGTTCTGGAAGGTGATATGTTTCTAGGAACTTAACTGTGTCTTCTATGTTTTCCAATTTTTTGGCATATAATTTTTGATAATCTCTTACAATCATTCATATTTCTGTGATATCCATTGTTCTTTTTCCTCCATTTCTGACTTTATTTATTTATTTTTAAAAATATTTTATTTATTTATTTGATAGAGAGAGAGAGAGACAGTCAGAGAGGGAATATAAGCAGGAGGAATGGGAGAGGGAGAAGCAGGCTTCCCACCAAGCAGTGAGCCCAATGCAGGGCTGGACCCCAGGACACTGGGATCAAGACCTGAGCTGAAAGCAGACGCTTAATGACTGAGCCACCCAGGTGCCCCTGATTTTATTTATTTAAGTCTTCTCCTCTTTTTTGACAAATCTAGCTAAAGTTTTATCAGTTTTGTTGATAAGAACTAGCTCCCAGCTTCATTGATCTGTTCTGTGATTTTTAGTCTCTATTTCATTTATTTCTACTCTGATCTTTATTAATTCCTTCCTTCTACTGGATTTGAGCTTTGTTTGTTTAGGTTGGGTGTTTTTTTTTTTTTCCAGCTCCTGTAAGTTTAAGGTTAGGTTGTTTATTACAGATTTTTCTTGCTTCTTGAGGTAGACCTTTATTTCTATGATCTTCCCTCTTAGATCAGCTTTTGCAGCATTTCAAAGATTTGGGGATGTTGTTTTCATTTTCATTTGTCCCCATGTGTTTCTTTTACTTAAGGACACATTTTTTTTTTTATATTTTATTTATTTGAGAGAGAGAGAGAGAGTATGAGAGGAGAGATGTAATCTGAAGAAGCAGACTCCCTGCCAAGCAGGGAGCCCAACCTGGGACTCAATCCTGGGATTCCAGGATCATGACCCGAGCCAAAGGCAGTCTCTTAACCAACTGAGCCACCCAGGCGCCCTTAAGGACACATTTTAAATGACAGTTAAATGCAACCTGTAGAGTACAATCAATGTACTTAATTTAATAGGAACAACCATGATTGAGTTTGTGCCTGCGCAGCCAAATAACCACCACCATGCAGTTCCCTCCACCCCTCACCGTCAGAGAGTGATCATAAGGAACATTCCATTTCAGAGTTGTTAAGCTGAGGAAAATTATGTTTCTTAGAATGAATAACTCAGGAAGTATGAAACTGTAAGTGAGCAAGAGGGAACCCAGCCTAGCAAATGCTGAGTAAATTATACCTTTTTTTTGATAGATGGGCAGGTGTTGGTAGACCAGTATAGATATTCAGGTGCTCACCATGGGATAGCCATGGTTTTCACTGTTTCCTATACATCACTGCTTTGAGTTGGGTCATTTTATCTTCATCTTACAGATGAGGAGATGGAGCTCAGAGATGTTAAGTAACGTGCCCAAGGTCTCAAAAGTAGGTGACAGAGCCCAAATATGAACCTAGATGTGTCTGACCCCAGAGTCCTTTATATTCCCACTATACCAGTTTCCATACTGGACTTATGGCACTTTAGTCCTGATCATGATTTGGTTGCAGTTCACCTGGCCCAGGTAATCCTGAAGGGATTATTTAAGCCAGAATTTTATGAAGAGGAAAAAGTATTGTCTATAGTGACAGCAAGCACAATATGGAGGACTCTACACAAGGGATAACATAGTGAGTATAAGCATATGTAAGTATATTCATTCATAAAACTATGAACACCAGCTGAAAAGTTAGTAATAGAGGCTACACTGGCTTTTTACAGGAAGAAGATAACTCTGGCTTCTTATGACCCTCCATTTTACAATAGTTATTTGAGTCTGTATTTCTTTCTTTGTCATGTTATCAAATGTCTTCCTTGGCCATAAGGGCCCAGGATTTCACTGTTTGACAGTTTCAGGCCGACCCTGAGCTATGAACTCATGATTGTTTGGCTCCACTCATCAAAATACTATGATTAGAATCATTGACAACAGCTTAGCTCAAATATGGACAGCAGCCCTCTGAGCATTTCACCCACACTGCTTAGGTAGGAAAATTCTTTCTAAGGCACGGACCTCTCGGATATGAAATAAAATTAAGGATTTGTACTGTTTTTCCTTTGTATGCACTTTATTTTCTATTTTTGTTCCCTTCACAAAAGACTTCATCATGAAAAGGAGGAAGCCCAAACTGAAATGAGTTAAGAACTTTGTCTCCAAGAGAAGACTGTGGCTTGGCCCTGCATTGAGGTGAGATATGTTGGTGTGTACTGATAAGACCAGATTAAGCTCTACCTTGTCACACCTTCTCCTTCCCTTTCTCCATTCTCTCTCCATTCCATCTTGACTTACTTTTCAAGCTTTGTTTGCCTCTTTCCTTCTTCTGGGAACTCAGTGTACCAAGGATGCTGCTTATAGTGATCAAGTTTTCTAGATCTCCAGAGGAGGCTCTTGAACTGATACGAGAGAGTCTGAGCTTCGAAGGACAAAAGTGTAAGAAATCACAGCTGTCCTGGAAAATGAAGGGCGGACAATTGCTGTGACTTTGCTTGTCACCCTGACCCAAAAGGCTGCTGACCTTTGTTCCCCTTCTGCCAGCATACCTTGCTCTCATCAAAAAATGTTCTTTTCTAATGATTTCTCTTGTTATGCTCCAGGAGATTCCCTATATATTTAGGCCCCAAAGGTCCATCTGATGCTTTGATCACTTGCTATGTCCTCTGGTTCTCTAAGGCACCTTCACTGTCTGTCTACAAAATGATGATAGAATAGATACCTTGTGCTATTGGGTAAGTCGTGAAGGAGAGAAAACATAGATGACAACAAGGCTTTCTGTCTTTTTTTCCTATCATGCAATCCCTATGAGGACTCTTCCATTGCTGTTGCAAAGCTCTTTTCTTGGAAACCTGAGGTGACTAAAGGCCTTTTCACATGTTACCCTCAGACCTTGTTTATCTCTTTCTTCCATACCCCCTTTTACATCCCCCATCCTCTCCTCCGTATCTTTTACTTCCTCTTTCTTTATATTATTACTTCCATTAATTTCTTTAAAATAATCACAAACAATAGAAATATGGCAAGTACAGTACAAAAAACTTTCCCCCAAAATCTTTTAAGAGTAATTTGCCAATTTGATGCCCTATGACACCCAAATACTTGAGTTTCTGTTTCCTACAATCAAGGACATTCTCCTACGTAGCCAAAATTTAATCATCAACATGAGAACATGTACATTGCATAATATCATCATTTAACCCTGAAAACCCCATTCGATTTTTAATATTTGTCCCCATAATAGACTTGCATAGCTAACAGATCCAGTTCAGAAGCACAGTTGCAGTGAACAACTACCTCTCTTTAGTCTCCTTCAGTCTAGAACGGTTTTTTAGTCTTTCTTTGACTTTCATTATGTTGACATTTTTTTTTAAAGATTTATTCATTCATTTATTTGACAGAGAGAGAGATCACAAGTAGGCAGAGAGGCAGGCAGAGAGAGAGAGAGAGGAGGAAGCAGGCTCCCTGCCAAGCAGAGAGCCCGATGTGGGACTCGATCCCAGGACCCCGAGATCATGACCCGAGCCGAAGGCAGCAGCTTTACCCACTGAGCCACCCAGGCGCCCCTATGTTGACATTTTTTAAGATCACAGGCCAGTTATTTTGTCAAATATCCCTCAAATTGGATCTGCCTGATATTTCCTAATGGTTGGATTCGGGTCATGCATCTTTGGGAGTGATATCACAGGAGAATGCTCTGTGCTTGTCATTGCGTCTTACAAGGTGATGCACCGTTTTGATTTGTCCCATTATTAATAGTGTTCACTCATCGGTCCACAAGGAGGGTGTCTGTGTGACTTCTTCACTATACTTTTTCCTGCTTTGAAATTAGTAAGTATGCTGGTGGAAGGTGCTTTGAATTATGTAAATTCTCTGTTCTTCACCAAGCTTTTAATTTATTCCTTTATTTATATCAGTATAGATTCTCATGGTTTCCTATTTTACGTGATCAATTCCCCTGTATGGAACTAATTACCCTCCTCTTCTACCATCCTCTCTCCTGTCAGACACTCTCCCCACCCTGCTAGGCTCTGATTTCTTATACTGCACCTCCCGTCTGCCCGACAACAGAGGCCTCTTTGCCTCCTTTGGGGTCTGAGCTAAGGCTCCCCACCCTCCCCAGTACAGATTCCTGACTCTCTTTGTCCCAGCGAATCGATCTAGGACAAAACTGTTCAGGAATAAAAGAGTAGGAAGAAAAAGGACACCTTTTGGCTTCTCTGGTGCTCCCTCCCTTTCCCCCTTTCCATCTGTCCTGACCTGTTCTGGCACCTCTCACTCTTGCCACTTCTCACGTCCATCTTTCTAAGCACACAAGACAATATTGAACCATGGGCAAAGGCATAATCAGTCAGACTAATCAGACTGTGAAAGTTTGAATCCTGGCTTGGGGACTTGGGTAAGTTACTTCCCCTGTATAAGCTTCAGCTGTGTGGTGTATAAAATGAGCATTATTTTAAAAAGATTTTTATTTATTTATTTGAGAGAGAGACAGTGAGAGAGAGAAGCAGACTCCCCACAGAGCTGGGATCCCGATGTGGGACTCGATCCCAGGACTCCGGAATCATGATCTGAGCCGAAGGCAGTTGTCGAACCAAATGAGCCACCCAGGAGTCCCATAAAATGAGCATCTTAAGAGTGCTACTTCATAGTATTTTCAGAATTAAACAAGATAGTGCATGTAAGGTCTGGTGCCTGCCACATATCAAACACTAAATAAATTTCATTCTTTTTTTTTTTTTTTTTTTAAGATTTTATTTATTTATTTGTAAGAGAGAGAGAGAGTGAGAGCGAGCACAGGCAGACAGAGTGGAAGGCAGAGTCAGAGGGAGAAGCAGGCTCCCCGCAGAGCAAGGAGCCCGATGGGGGACTCGATCCCAGGATGCCGGGATCATGACCTGAGCCGAAGGCAGCTGCTTAACCAACTGAGCCACCCAGGCGTCCCAATTTCATTCTTTTTTTAAAAATATTTTATTTATTTATTTGACAGAGATCACAAGTGGGCAGAGAGGCAGGCAGAGAGAGAGGAGGAAGCAGACTCCCTACAGAGCAGAGAGCCTGATATGGGGCTCGATCCCAGGACCCTGGGATCATGACCTGAGCGGAAGGCAGAGGCTTTAACCCACTGAGCCACCCAGGAGCCCCTAAATAAATTTCATTCTTATTTCCCATCCCCTATGTGTGAGGTGGTGGTGGTGGTGGTGCTTTTATCTCCCCCTCTCTCTTTTCCTGAATGCTTTTTCTTTTTGTCTCATTCTTTTTATAATTAGCTTTACTGAACTATTTTACTTTCTTGCTTTTCCCGATTTTTCTTACTTTCCCTATGTTCATGTATAGCTGTGCTGAAGGGAGGCATTGAGTTGCCGCTAGCAGAAGGTCTGATGGGGAATTCCCATGCCAAGAGTCATTGCTCATAGGATGTCAGGTAGCTGTGGTCTCTGCTTTCTATGGCCCAGGCTGGGACAGCAACAAGACGTGTCCACTACTTACCCCGTAGCTTGAACAAAAGGGAAAAAAAAACCTCTGAGAAAGGACGGAGGTGGAACTATGTATTCGCAGTGGAATACAGGAGCAGCTGCTTGCCAGTTAAGGACCCCTCCTCTAACTGGCATGGGATTTGTGAAGAGGGAAGGAGGAGATCTTTTGAAAATATGAACAGAATTACATTCTGAGGCCTTGTTCCCTTCTTGGAATTCTGTCATTTCTGGTCAATAAAAGGTAAAATCCAGTGATGCCAGCGCCACTATTTTTTTGTTGAAGCAATTTCTGGAGAGAGTCAGAGAAACTGGCCACTATTTACCTCTCAACCAAGAGCTAAGTATCAGTCAGGGGTGAATGGTCAGGAAAACATGTTCTCAGTTTAGTATGGTTTGATACCCTATTTACCAAAAAATAATAATAATAATAATAACAATAAGGGAAGGGTGGTAGTACCATTAATTATGAAGACAGAAAATGATGGTTTGCGGAATGTGGCACACATGTTTCATGACCTTCTAAAGAGGCCTTTCCTAATTGCCTTCATTAATTAGGGTTACCAGCCCCACACCCCAGACTGTGTAGGGACAAAGATCTTACCAATCATGTTCAGATATATCCCCAGTGCCCAATGCAGTGTCTGGCATATCATAGATGTTGATAAAATTTGTTGACTCAAGGAGTAAGGAAGGCAAATTTATTATATTAAATTTTCTCTGTATCTGTTCATTGTGTTCCCATTCCCTCGACTCTCTGACGTTTGTATGTAAGCACCATGAAGAAGAACAAGAGGAACCCCACCACAAGGATCAATGAGCGAGACGCCATCTCTATCCCAACCTCCCAGGATCCAAGAAATCTTCAAAATATGTTGGATGGAGGAGAGTATGCCCCTTTTGTATCTCCTCCCATATTAGAGAGCAATTTTATCCAGGTAAATAATATTTGAGCCCTGAATTAAGTTCCAATAACTTCAGTGATTAATTTTCTCAAAGAAATTGAGAAGATTAAGAGGAGAATTATTCTAAATGTGATAAAGGAATGCATGAGACAATTAAAGGGAACAATTTGGGGACTTTAACCAACCTAAAATAATTATAATGTTAAAGGAAAATTCATTTCAAATTTTCCCAGCAAACTCTCACCAAGGAATTCTGTTCTAATGCCACCATAATTGTCATTCTATCATAATCTTCCCAAGATGTCATGAAGAGATTACAGTGAATTCAGAACATCCTGACAGGAAAGCATTCAGATAGCTCCTTTCTTAGATCTAGTAGACATTTTAAAGAATAACATCTATGACACAACTGAGTATTATAATGAATTTTGGCTCTAGCTCTGAAAGTAAAAATTGTCAAATTGTCAGGAAGAAGAGATTTCTTCTCACAGAAATGTACCAACATCATGAATGAAACTGCATTTCAACACAGTTGAGAGCAGTTTTGCTTTCCCTAGACATTCAACATGAAAATCTCCAGACAAAGAAATGGGGAAATGAGTTCACTGTTGTAGGCCGTACCCTTAAACTCCATAGTAAGGCCATGACCGAGACTAATACAAAACACCCATTCAAGCAGTCCCTCAGCTGATTCTACAGAGGGGAGACAGGGAAGACAACAGACACTTCCATAAACGTGTTCTTTGCCCTGATGTCTGGGTTCTAGGGAGACCTCTTCACCCTCCAGAACACCAGAGGCAGGTGTTTAAAGAACACTAATGTTTAAGTAATGCCCAGAATAGATGTGATAAGTAATGTTTTGATGATTTTACCTTCTATATGTTTCTTTCCTACTAATAATCTTCTTAATTTTTCACACTTCTTTCCTACCCGCTTTTCAAACATTTTGCATGTCCTAACGAACCCTGAGGGAGGGAGGTAGACATGCCCCTTATCATAATTGGGTGAGTTATTTCCTTCAACATACACAACCTTTTATGGTTAGTATGTCTTTGGAAGCAAGTTGCAACAGTTGCCCCTGACCCAACTTTAAACAAAAAAGAACAACAGTTATCTCAAAGTAAAAGAGCCACAGGGCATCGGCTCCCTTGCAGGGAGTCCTGGAGGACCCAGGTCCTCTCTTGTGCTCTAGCCCCCCACAAGTTAGCTCCCCTCAGGACATTACATGCAAACAGCTGCCAGAAAGAGAAGAGGTGCTTTCCTCATAGCAACTTTTTGTGAGGACTGAGAAACCTTTCCTGGAGCCACCAGGAGGCCCCCCACTGTGTCTGATTGGCTGGGCCTAGGTCACATGGCCCTGTTGAAAGCAAGCACTGGCAAGAGGATGAAACCACAATGACCAAGGTTCATCAGTATTTAACCCTTGGGCCAGAGCACCATCCCTCAGGGGCAGTACTGGATGGATTCTGGATTCTGTTAATCAGGCATGGTTCTGAGCGGGTCTTTAGTGTGGCCTACAATCTCTTTCAGAGGAGATATATATATAGATATCTATCTATCTATATATATATATATTTGTTTGTTTTTTAAGTGATTTTTTTGTGTTTTTGAGTTAACATACAACTGAGAAAACCACCAAGTTTTGCCCCTCTCTGGCTTCCTTCACATCCCTGTCTGGCACTTTCCAGCCTTCTTTTCTTCCAACTATCAGAGACTTTACTGGCCAAGATTCTTGGACTTTTAAAGATTTTATTTATTTATTTGACAGAGAGAGACACAGTGAGAAAGGGAACACAAGCAGGAGGAGTGGGAGAGGGAGAAGCAGGCTCCCTACTAAGCAGGAAGCCCAATGTGGGGCTCGATCCAGGACTCTGGAATCATGACCTGGGCCAAAGGCAGACGCTTAACAACTGAGCCAACCAGACACCCCACATATTATTAAAAATTAAATCACATTGGGGCACCTGGGTGGCTCAGTGGGTTAAAACCCATTGTGAACCAGAATGTCTGTGAGGTCAGATTTGATATGTGTTTGATCAAGATGATCCAATCCCATGGGGCGCCTGGGTGGCTCAGTGGGTTAAGCCGCTGCCTTCGGCTCGGGTCATGATCCCAGGGTCCTGGGATTGAGCCCCGCATCAGGCTCTCTGCTCAGCAGGGAGCCTGCTTCCTCCTTTCTCTCTGCCTCTCTGCCTACTTGTGATCTTTGTCTGTCAAATAAATAAATAAAAATCTTTAAAAAAAAATTAAATCACATAAGCTCATATACTCAAAACTTATTTTTCCTATTATATTACTACCTTTTACTGTTTTTATGCTCTTTAGGTTACAGACAAATGTCATTGAAGACTGCTGTGAGAATCAATTGACTACACTGAATTTAAAATAAAGTTTTGTGTATATTATTATTTATAAATTGTGTGTTACTCATCTTTTTTATCATTAAAATATATAATAAACGTCTATATCTTCCAACAGATATTTGTTACACATTTACCAGCACATCACTATTTGTATCCCCTCTTAAATCAAGTCTCTTGTTATATGCCTCACAGCACAGCACGCTGAACTTGTACTTGGTAATATTTCCTGCAATAATAATTAGTGACATACTTGTTTAATGTTCACCTTCCCTGATAGAATCCCCATGGTCCAGGGTCTGTGTCTGTCCATTCACTGTGATAATCTCCAGGAATTCGCATCAGCGAGTAATGGAACAAATGCATCATCACGGTTCATTTCTCCTTTATTTCCTGCACTGCTCAGGTAAGCACAGTTGTCAGGGCCATGCACTTTAGCAGAAAACTCCTCTTCCTGTTCTCTACCCTAGGTTAACAGGAGAGGTGAATCCATTTACCTTCATAACCGAGCCAACTGGGTGACTGTAGGCATCTGCTCTTCCAGTGAAACCCGCAAGACCCCCAATGTGATGCTTCTGGCACATCTGACACCTGAAGCTCAGAAAAATACAAAATCCCTGTTTCAGAGTCTCCTGACATCTCCTTCACCGCAGAACCTGGTGCTCACCAGGTGAGTTACAAAGGGAAGAGGTTAAGGATATCTCCGAAAAGATGCTTTACCCCTGAGAAGCTGAAAATAAAAACACCAATGACATTTGCTCCAAAGGAGCATCTCATTTGCATCCTGCTACAAATGGCAAAGAATCATGTCCTTAAAGTCTGGAAAGGACAGACAAGCTGGCCGTCAAACAGGTAGTTAATTTTTTAAAATCAGACCCAAGTAACAGTAACTGAAGAGTCATTAGAAACTGGCTGTCTAGAACATGCTCTTCCTTCCCCAGCATCCCAGTTTCCATCAGAATTCACTCTGGTCTTGTCTCAAGCCACTAACTTGCCATATGACCTAGAGAAGTCACTCAAATACTCTCAGTTTTGCAGGATTAACAAAGTGGGAAAACCCCTCACAATAAACAGTTGATACTCTGATTTTTTTTTTTCCAGTTCGTCAGAGTCTTAGGAGTATAATTTGAGTGAGATAGCCCTCAGCAGCCTGGCTCCATGTACTAAAAAATCAAAGTTTTGAGGCTCAAAACTAAAAGCCAGATGCAGGAACATGGTGGCCACAAGAAGGTTCTGCCCAACCCTATGCCTGCCCCAGCCCAGGCCTGTCTAGGAGAAGAGCCTGCTGTCCTTCATCTCACTCTGCAAACTGCTACACAACACAAAAGGAAAGGCCTTTCAGTAGGTCTCCAGTCAGGCTCCCAGATGACCTTTGTGATTCTTTTCAGGTTCCTCCCTCTGCAGTTTGTGACCCTTTCTGTGCATGATGCTGAGAACATGCGCCTCAAAGTAAAGCTGGTGAGTGGTCGAGCCTACTACCTACAGCTCTGCGCCCCTGCGTGTAAACAAGACACCCTCTTTTGTCAGTGGGTAGAACTCATTTCCCTCTTGAATGAGGAAAAAGCCAAAGTTTCCAAATTGTCAGAAGTCTCAAGCCTCTCAGAAATCACGAATAGCACCGACATCACGGGCTCGGGGGACATCATGGATATTGCAGCCTGCACAACCCTACAGAGCCCACCCTTGTGCTTGTGTTCAGAACCTGTACATGCTGTAGAAAGCACTGATTTCTCAGATTTCACCGATGTCACCGACGTCACTGATGTCACCGACGTCACAGATGTTCCAGAAAATGAGGACACAGAGGCCCCAGATATAAATATTGTCACAGAAGTCACAGAAGTCACAGACCTCTGTGACGACCCAAACTGCTCGGAGGTCACAGTGGTGTTTGAAAATGATGACATACTAAGGGCCAAGCAAGAGGAAAAGGTAAGGGACATAGCAGACATTCATTCCTTAATAATTAAGAATAAGAGTGATAACCAACATCACTCTTCTTGGTTAACTCCTGAATACTGCTTATCAAAATACTGTGGAATGTGCTCTGAGTAACCTAATTTTAAATAATGGGATATTAGCCTTAAGCACTGGTATAAAGGAGTTACAGGGGGTATCCTGAAAGAGGCAGGGACCATCCTTACCATCACATTTAACCCAGTATCATAAAGCTATGGTGAGGGGCGCCTGGGTGGCTCAGTGGGTTAAGCCTCTGCCTTCGGCTCTGGTCATGATCTCGGGGTCCCAGGATCGAGACCCGCATTGGGTTCTCTGCTTGGCAGGAAGCCTGTTTCCCCCTCTCCCTCTGCCTGCCTCTCCGCCTACTTGTGATCTCTGTCTGTCAAATAAATAAATAAAATCTTTAAAAAAAGGAAAGAAAGCTGTGGTGAGATGGAGGGAGCTTCGGGACCAGGGTCAGAAGACCCGGGCTGGACTCTTGCCCTGCTGCATAACTGTTTGGCCAAACCACTGGAGCTGTTTGAGCTGCATGAGTTTCCTCGTCTCCAAAACAAGGATATTAATGTCACATAAGGGCTATTTTAAGGTTCAAATGTGTATAAATGCACTACATTGAAGGATGGGGTGAAATTTCAATCGGTAAAAGTGAGGATGGAAATAGAAAAATAAAGTGCCAAAAGAAGTGAGTGGGTTTAGAAAAGGCTAGAAAGCGGAAAAACACAGCGGTATCTAAGAATGGTAGTTCAGTTCGGCTGGAGCATAATATATGTGGAAAATATTAGGTTATAGGATTGGAAAGTTGTTTGCAAACCTTGAATGCCAAATCAAGAAGTATAGACATTTAAAAAAAATTTTTTTAATTAAATAAAATAAAAAAGAAGTATGGACATTGCTCTCTGGGAAAACTTTAACCACAAAAAACCCTCTGTGTGAGGGAGCGAAGGAACTGTGCTTTTAGAAAGATTACTCTGATGATAGCATGGATTGTAGATAAAGGCTTAAGTTTGAGGACCTACTGCTGGAAATCCTCCATAGGGCCCATCATAGAAAAATCACAAAGGGCAAGGATAGACAGTTTACAGAAGAAGAAGACTGCCAATAAATACACTGGAGAAAGTTTAACCTCACCAGCAACCAAAGGAATGCAAACTTAGAAAAAAAGCCTATAAAACTGTTAATTGAATGAATAAAGATAGTCAGCATTAGTAAAGGTGTGGTCAACTTGGAAGTCACATAGATTCATGGTAGAGATAAGAATTGGCCCAAACTTTTTTGAAATCATTATAATCAAGAGCCTAAGGGCACCTGGGTGGCTCAATAGGTTGAAGCCTCTGCTTTCAGGTCACGTCATGATCCCAGGGTCTTGGGATCGAGGCCGTGGGATCGAGGCCCGCATTGGGCTCTCTGCTTGGTGGGGGGTCTGCTTCATCCTCTCTCTCTGACTGCCTCTCTACCTACTTGTGATCTCTGTCTGCAACTAAATAAATAAAATCTTTAAAAAAAAAATAGCCTAAAAAAGTTTATTCCCTTTGCCCCAGTGATTCCATTTCTAGGAATCTTCCTTAAGGAATTAATCAGAATGAAGAGTGAGGATTTAGCTATAAAGATGTTAATAATACTGTATATCACGTTTGTCAAAATGAAATAATGAAAATTTAAAAGGAACCTAAACACCCACCACAACGGAGTCAATAAATTGATATAAATCCATGAAGGGCAGGTGCTGTATTAATCTTTTTTAGGAGCGATCATAGTATCTGGCAAGATCATAGACAGTCAACATATTTGTTAAGTGAAAGACTACTCTGTAGTTATTAAAATTGTTGGGAAAATTTTTCTTAACCTGGAGAAATTTTCATGATTGAAAAAAGTTGAGTGAAAAATTAAATATGATCCCTATTACATAAAAATACATGTATAAGCTCATAAGCAATGTGGGGGGGAGAAGTCATATTATTAACAGCAGCTTATTTCCAGATCGTGGAATTATAGGCAATTAATATTTTTCCTTTTTATGTTTTTGTTTCCTACAATAAAATAACTTTAAGTCCAAAAAAATTCAAGCAGTTTTTCACACAATTTGTAATGACATGAGGAAAATGCTTTTAATAAATCAAGTGAACAATGTAGGATATAGAACTGAAATGTTATCACAAAGCAGACACATACAAAATAAAAGGACAAAAAGCCTGAATGAAGTGTGCCGTAAGAGTAGTTATTTCTGGCCAGTGGCCCCAAGAAATTAATAGTTTTCTCCCTTCCACTTTATATCTTAGAGGATCTTCTAAATGATCTATAATCAATGTGTAAATATGTGTTACTTTCATTGATGGAAAAAAAGTTTTTCCCTTAAGGAAGAAGAGTACTGTATTATTTTCCAGGGAAGTTAATAGAGGTGGTAAATGAGGCGGTGACCATGGGAGGAAGGAGGAGGTGAGAGGGGACAGTAGAGAGACACAGTGTTTAGGACCAGCTGACCCATTGATCAGAGGCCTAAGACAGATTCTGAGGAAGTCAGTGAGTGGCTAGAGAGGTGGTCCATTGATAGAACTCAGGAAACTAGGAGAACAGGAGAGATTTTACCGTTTTAGTTTTAGGTGTGGGTTCTAACTCTTTTGAAAAATGAACTCTTTTGCCTCAAAAAACATGACTCATGTCACCTATTAGATACTCTTAAAAAAAAAAAGATTTATTATTTATTTGAAAGAGAGAGAGCATGCATAAGCAGGGGGAGGGGGAGAGAGGGAGAGAAGCAGACTCCCAGCCGAGCGCAGAGCCTGACACGGGGCTTGATCCCAAGGCTCTGAGATCCTGACCTGAGCTGAAATCAGAAGCTGGACACTTAACTGACTGAACCACCCAGGCGCCCCCTCACCTATTTGGTACTATTAAATTAAGAGCAACATCAGATTGGGGAGTAGGTGGCAAGGTATTTCTAGACAACCTTCTTTGCCCCAACAATTCAGAAAAAGGAAATGCTGTAATTAAGTACTAATATTCTGGGGTAAGCTGACAGGGTTGTACCCAAACACATGAGCTTCTGAATTTGCAGTGTCAAGTCCCAGACTATCAGCTTCCACACAACACCAAGCCTCATTCCCTCAACCTTGCACTTGTGAACTTGAGGGCACCCAGTAGATACAGAATGAAATGATTGCTGTATTAGGTGTTTTTGCTCCATAAATTATCTATTTTTGTGCAATGCTCTCCTGTTACCTAATTCGCTGCTATTTATTTTCAAAGGAAAAAATGGGAAACACTCTGAAGCCTGGGTGTCTACGAGATACAAAAATTAAGAACGAGTTCAGAGAACCCTCAAAACATGTCACCATCTCAAATGTAACGCTGACTTTCCAAGGTGAACGATGTTTTCATACTACCTTGACTCAAGAAGAAAGTGACACGAGTTCATCCAACCAGCTGAGCGCCAGATCCTCTGAAATAAGGACAACTGAATTTAAAAACCTAGCTCTCAAGGCTGAAGAATCCAGGTATGTGAGGTGGGGAAACACCCGGGTGCTAAGACGTGAGGTAACATGAGTAAGTGTATGCGCTAACGTCTCTGCCGCTCTGGCATTTGTTGCTGAAGATTCTCAGCTATAGCTATGATGTAATCGAATGATGACCCAGTCGTCTCTTCATTCTCCACATTTGGTTTTAACCTTGCCTAATTTTTATCCTCCTGTCAACTTCTCACACCCTTCAGTTCACATTCTAGGCTCTCTGGTGTCAACTGCATGTGTTGAAGAATATAGGATAGAAGCAGAGTGTCCACATTTGGAGTAAAGGCACTCTCTCCCAGAGTGACTATGGGCACTCCTGCTTTTACTTTATACTTCTCTCCATGTTCTCTACATATTTCTTATGCTTTTCTACATTTCCAACAAATAACTTCATCATCAAAAAAAAAAATACTTTCATAATTTTATTTATTCTTTTTAAAGATTTACTTATTTAATATTTTAAATAGAGAGTGCAGGTGGGGGAGGGGTGGAAGGAGAGGGAGAGAGAAAGAGAGAATCCTGGAGCAGAACCCCCTCACTCCCCACCTCCCCACAACCCCCCACCAGCTGAGCACAGAGCCTGACTCATGCCTCTGTCTCACAACCTTGAGATCATGACCAGAGCTGAAATCAAGCATTGGATGCCCAACCGACTGAGCCACCCAGGTGCCCCTGTTTTCATCATTTTAATACTCAAGTGCAAGCTGAATATGTGAGAGAACTGTTGTATTATAAAGATAAAAGTTAATCCAGTCATTTCAATGTAACACTTGAAAAGAAACCACAGAAACACCTAGAGATTTAAATGTTTACTTGAGCAAGAATGAATTAGGGAATGTAATGAATTATGTCTAAAATCATTTTAAGTATAAAGAAAAAACAGGAGAAAAAAAATTTTTTAAAAAGAAAGAAATGAGAAAGATTAAAAGTAATTTGAAGTGCTACAGAGTTTGGTTGATTCTTCAAAAAGAATGACAAAACAGGCAAACCACTGGACAACTCTTTTAAAAAAATTTAAAAATTAGGGACGCCTGGGTGGCTCATTAGGTGTCTGCCTTCAGCTCAGGTCATGATCCCAGGGTCCTGGGATCGAGCCCCACATCGGGCTTCCTGCTCAGCGGGGGGTCTGCTGCTCCCTCTCCTCCCTGCTCATGCTTTCTCTCCCTCTGTTTCTCTCTCTCCCAAATAAGTAAATAGAATCCTCAAATAAATAAATGAATAATAAAATTAGAAATTTAAAAGGTCATCATATGAGAACAATAGTAAAATGTTACTGAGAAAGATTATATACAAGTTTTCTTCAATAACTTTGAAACCCCAAGTTAAATAAATGACTTCAACAAAAAGGCAAGGAGGAAAACTGGCACTTGAGAACAGAAAAAATTTATCCAAGAGCTCCCATTAAAGAAAAAAAACACAGCTGTGACTTTTACTGGACAGTGTTTTAGACACTCTAAGAATTACCTCTATTTAATGTAAAGTTTTCTTTTAAATATAGAAAAATTATGTTATATTCTCCTAATTTTTTGAAGCAAATAATTTGTCCGGATTATAAAGCCGGAAAGACAACACAAGAAAGAAAAGTCTCGATTAATCTTCCTTAAGACAATATATGGTAAATTCATAGAATCTTAGCATGCAAAACGTAGTGAGCTTAATATAAAATTAAGGAAATATAATTTCCTTAATATAAAATTAAGGAAACTGTCAGTATAAGTCATTATTCGAAAGAAAAGCAGAAAAAAATCATAGATACTTAAATACATTTGAGAGACTTTGATATTCTTGATAAAGATCCACAAAATGCAGAAGAGTTCTCCTTCAGCACAGTGAAAAATATTTATTCCAAACTGGAGCCAAAATTGTTTTTAAAGAAGAAATTCTAGAATTGTGCTACTTAAAACTTAGAACAAATTAAGGATGTTCTTATTAACATTTCTATGTGATATAATATAAGGGAGTCTAGCAGTTGCAATAGAACAAAGAAATATGATGGATAAATAAGAGGTTTTTTAAAAAAAATCACTCTTTGCAAATGGAAATTTGTATTTAGAAAATTTGAGAATCAACAAATATCTTGGTTTGTAAACAGTTTTAGGAAGGTCACAGATTATAAGATAAACTCACAAAATATTGTTTGTTTCATGATTTTTATTAACAAACAAAAAAAATGCACTGAAAAAGAATGTATTTTTCAAAAGCAGCAATAAAATTCAGATATTTAGTGAGAGTGATAAGAGACCTGTATATATAGAATTATAAAACTCTAATGGCAGAAGCACAAGATGACCTCAATAACGAAAATAAAGCTCTCTATCTGGGCAGCTATATTTAAGACAACAGAGATGACAAGGCCTAAATTAATTTATAAATTTAATACAGTACCAATGATCTAAATAGCATATCTCAGAGAAATTATACAATTATAGAAAGTATGTGGAAAAAATAGTGGTAAGAATCTCAAGGAAACCACTGGGGCTGGAAAATGTCTAGAGGTTATATAAAACCTTAAGCCATATTATAATTAAATGGCCACCAGTGAAAAGTTTAGGATATAGAAATTATGATAGTAAAATAGATTCAAACTGATAGAGGTCTGAAAGAAACATGAGAAAAAGCAAAACTCTAGAATATGTTGGTTAAAGATCTATGCTGTACTACAAAAAATAATTTCAGATGGGTAAAGAGTCAGATATTTTAAAACTAAAATAAACTAGAAGAAAATGGAATGGTTGAATTGCTTCAGTAGCAGAAAAAAGATCACTTTCCCTTTGAAATAACAAAAGATATTTTCGACAGCAAAGTTTGATCCATTCATTCAATAATATTAACTGAGCACTTTGTATGTGTTAGGCACTAGGGGTACAGCTGTGAAAACAAGTCAGAGGCTCTTTCATTCTAGTGGAGAATATAGATCACACACAAACAAAATACATTATGCCAGCTGGAATGTACTGTGATAAAAACAAAAATGAGTTACAGACTAGAAACAGGGATTCGAGGAGGAGGAGGAAGGATATCTCTCAGTGGACAGCTGTCGCTGGACAGCTTCTCTGAGGAAGGGCAGAGGTCTGAAAGAAGGGTGGAGCTCTTGGGGAACAGAGTTCCAGGCCAATTGATTATCTAACAATTATAAACATCTATCTCCCAAAAATCATTTTAAGTAAAGGAATACATAACAGTGGAACAAGGAAAGAGTAACTAGATGATCTATAATGGTTTTACCTCCAGAGCTAGATATAGCTGATGGGAATTTGTAAAGGAACCAATTAGCAAAGGGGCATCGCTTCTCGGCCTTTTGGCTAAGATCAAGTGTAGTATCCAATTAGCAAAGGGGTTAAAGTTATGAGTAGAAAATTTCCTCCAGAAGACAAACACTTAACAAGGAATCAATCTCACTAATAATTAAAGAAATATAAGTTAAGCAATTACCAGTTGGCTTCCAATTAGATGTTAACTGTAACACTGAGTGGGTCACTGTAAATGGTGGGAACTTTCTCAAGAGTGATGGCAATTCACACTTCAAATGATTATTCAGCTTGACTTAAAGGAACATGTGTCAAAGAAGTAATTCAAAAGGGAAAATAACGTAATTGAACACGTGTTTTATAGTTAAAACCTGAAAACAATCCAAACCATGACTGGTAGAAGAAGAGCTAACCAGAAAATATTATGTTAATTTAGTGAAACAGCAGATCCCCATTAGGAAAAGAATAGAAAATTTCAGTAAAAGACCTATATGATTAAAAAGGAACTGCAAGCTAGAAAAGTGAAATTCTGAAAAATGTATATACAATGGTATTTTATTTCTACAAAAGGATGATAAGAAACCACAGTGCTTGGGCATAGTTGATGATTAATTAATATATGTTGTAGCTATTGATAGACGTTTCCATTAAACTTTTATTGTACATAACCATTATTATGATTACATGAATGTTTTAAAATCAAAACTGATGCTAGGAGGCATTAATTAGAGCATTAATTGGAAGACATAGCAGCTAGAGAATGAGCTTTGCTTTCAGACAACCCTGGGTTCAAATCCTGCTTCCTCTATTTTGGGGCAAGTTAAATTAATTTTTGTCAGACCTCAATTTCCTCATTTGTAACTAAACACAAAGAGGATTTACAAACAAAGCAAAAAATAAATTTTGGCTCCAAGCAATCCTCTTAAGCCCAACTTAATCAAGGATGGATTCTTTTTTATTGCATATTTGCATCTGGAACATAATTACCAGCTAGAGCCTAATTTGAGAATCTTCATTATTAATGAAAGATGTTATATCTAAGAACAGAATGGACTTCAGTTTATTCCTTGGATGTTTGTAGGGTTAAGACAATACCCTGTGAAAGTGATAAGTAATTTCTTTCTATTTCTCTTCTCCAAGACCATGGATTTCAGTGACGTTTTATAATGGTATACTTTGGGAAAATGAAAAAGAAAAATTAAAGGATGACCTTGTTGAATATTTTTATCTTCAGATTTATTAGTATTTACAATGTAAATTTAACAGTTTCAATATAGATGAGTGAAAGACTACAGAGACATCTATAATATCACTTTAGGTCCTTTAAAAGTGAAGGATTTACTTTATGGAGCATTTATATTCCCTCTCATACCCTGACAATAGTGCTACTACAACTCTTCCCTTTGTTTTAAAGAGGATAATGTCAGGCATCACTTTAATCTGCACCTATTTTTTTAAAGTACATTTACTTAATATTTCCCAGTCTCTAAAAAACTTTTATCGGTAAGCTCAACCTTCATGTCAATCACCAGACCTATTTGGTGATGGCTACATGAACACTTATTTGCCAGCTCCTTAGAAAATTACTAATTTAACCTCTATTTCAGAAAGATCCATTGTAGACCTCAACCTGGATTTCTTTGCCAGGTCCCTTTTTTTTTTGAAGATTTTATTTATTTACTTGACAGAGAAATCACAAGTAGGCAGAGAGGCAAGCAGAGAGAGAGGCAGGGAAGCAGGCTCCCCGCTGAGCAGAGAGCCCAATGCGGGGCTCAATCCCAAGACCCTGAGATCACCACCTGAGCCGAAGGCAGAGGCTTAACCCACTGAGTCACCCAGGTGCCCTTGCCAGGTCCCTTAAAATGGATCCTAATTATGTCTTTATACATTAATCTGGGAAGCTATTGTATGAGGGTAATTATTCTTCCCAAGTGTTTTGTTTTACTCGAACAGAAATGCTTCCAAAAAATGTATTGAAATTGTAGCCAAGAAACAAAGATTTGGTGAAAATTAAATGACTGAAGTTTGTGTTTCAGATGCTAATGAGGTTAAGAAAACAAGTATTTTCATTATTATTATTAACTTTATAAAAATCAGGAATGCAGAAAATTTCTTTATCCAAAGGCATTTCTGAAAGTGAAATGATCTGAAAAACTGACAGCTAGCCTCTTATTTGATCCAGTGAACTATAAGAAATGCAGTTACTTGAGTAAATAGCTGGGCATGTTATTTGCCTGCAAAATTTCCTAATGCTGTCACCCTCCCATCAGGGCCTTAGAGATTATGATGAAGAAGCCAGCAGAGGTGGGCACCTTCTAACCCCAGGCATCCAGAATCTTGCCCACGTCTCTATGAGAACCTATATTCCCAACACAAGAGACTCTACGTAAACCCCTGATTAGCAGTAATTAGCTCAGTCTCAGCCTCAAATGAGTTTTTAGACACGGGAGAGGCAGTAGGAGGGTGATGCCCACAGCCTCACGGAGTGCCAGGTGATAAAGAAAATAAAAATAGGTATTGTGTTATTATATACTATTCACTTCTATGGCTTTTACAGGTTGGGTAGCTGGCATGTTAACAGAAATGTAGGTAAATTTTACTCTAAAATGTGTTATTAGGTAATACCTTAGGCTTGCTAAACATGTTTCATTACTCCCTACAAAGCATTCAGAGAATGGCCAGTTATCTCATACCTAGTCATTCTCTTCTAAATATTTGTGGTTACACTGGCAAAATTTTGAAATGTGCTGTTTGCTTTTACAGGAGCATGAGAACTGACTCGGTCACCTCAGGTATGGAATGAATCCCTCTACATTTCTTTGTGGCCTCTGGTATCCAGGAGTCACCTCTGGGTGCAGGAACAGAGTAGTTAAGAGCGAAGGAATGCGGCTGGATGTTTTAGTGCATTCCCTTTGCTCCACTCCGAGAGTCCCACAGTGCAGGAACCTGTCTTCAAAGCTTGTCCGCATACTATCTCTCAAGGAGTAGGCATCACAGTACTTTTGTCTGTCTGGGCAGAGTACTGAATCCGACTCACTGGGTAGGAGCCACTCCCAGACCAGCTCTGCAGGCAGAACCCCAACAACAGGGCCTTTTGTCCTTGCTGATTTGGAAGGGGAGTGGTCTACAACCAAATTTCTTGGTAAATCTAAACTCATCTAGCCCCTCTTTTCTTCTTTCTTGTGTCTTTGGCCTCTGCTTGTTTACCTATTCTCATGACTCAGGATCTTTTGACTTCTTAACAAGTTTTTGACACAGGAGTTGTCCTATAGGCAGCAGTGGACATTGTGTCCTCTTGCTTGCTGCTGACCCACCTCTCAACTACTGTCTACGTCAGGGGTTGGGGAGGGGCGGGCCTCAGCTCCAGTCATACGCATCAAAGAACATCATGGAAGGAACAGAGAGGCCCATTGCACTGGACTTAAATGAAAAGAAAAAAATATTTCTTCTTTAAAACCCAAGACCATGGGAAGGGAATTCTTAGTCACATTTGCGAGAGTCCAACCCAAAAAGAAGCAAACAGTTAGAGGATAGGTGTTTCTATCAGTAGGATTTTTGTCTGTAGGCCTTCCCACTGGGCTTTAGTGTCCAAAAGTACCAGGTGAACTTCACTGAGATGTGGTTTTGCAGTCCAACCTACAGTACTGAACCTAAAAACACTGTAAGGAAATGCCATCATAGTTTAGAAGAAAAATGTAAAGTCTCCTTTGCAGTATATAGAATTTTCACCTATCAATTCCTACTCCAAATTTTATTTCAAAAAGAAATCGCAGTTAATTGTTAGAATTAGAAATTCCAGAGATGTCCAACAGGCAAGCATTTTCTTCTTGCTTCCTAAAAGCAAGGATTAGTCGTGCAGCAGCCTTATCACTAATAGTTAATTAGCATGTGAGCATGTAATTAGTACAATAGCATATAACATACATCCCAAAGCACTAGTTGTTCAAGCCTTGGGAATTTGAAATTAATGTAGAATGCTGATTTAGTTTCATTCTATATGTGACTGATTCTTTCACCTGTCTTCTGGCACAAACTCAATTTTGTTCAAATGAACAAGAATTTGATGCCCATCTAGTATATCTGAGGCTCTGTAGAGAGATTAAAAATAGGTAACAGGACATTGCCAGGCCTCAAGACATGAGCATAAATAACATAAAGTGGAATCTTATGGGTGCTTTAAGAGAAGAAAGTGGAGTGCCTAGTTTTAGCTCAAGAGAGAAAATCATGAAAGATTTCTGAAGGAAGGAGACAGTCTCTGAGTTAGGAAAGGGAAATAAGAGTATCCTGGATATTAGTGTGAGCAAAATCAAAGAATAGGACCATGCTGGGCATATTCCATGTAGGAATAGTGAGAGAGGCCACTGGAAAGCTAAGCAGGAGCCAGATTCCGGAAATCTTGAGCCATGCTGGGCAGTTTGGAAAGTACAGTTCAGTAGGGAAGGAGGAGCCACTGGAAAACAGAACTAACAAAATTAGTGCTGTATTTTGGAATGATTACTCTAACCGCCATCTCTAAGAGACCCTGAGGAGGCTACAGATAGGAAGTCATTAGAATCGTCCAGGGTGAAGGTGCCAAAGTCTTGAACCAGGTGTAAAGGAGTCGGACGGCAACAAGGACATGAATATGTAGTTAGCAAAGTTTGTTGACTGACTACCTGTGGGGACAAAAACAAACAAACCACAACAAACAAGCTAAACAAACCTGAGGATGACAGTTTGGGAAACAACATAAGCAGGAGGTAATGAGTCCATGATACATGCTGAGAAAATGAATTCCAGGAAATCTGGAAGGAAATTATGAAGAAACCAGCTGTTAAATACTTCATCTAGAATGAAAAGTCCCAGGTTTGAGTTCTAAATGCACTTCCTCTGTTCCACGGGTATGAGGTCTCTGGACCTCAAGCTTCTTCAGCTATCAAATATGTATGCATATAGATGAGGAATCTATATGTGCATGTTTAGCTGTCCCAAGGCCCTCTCAGCTGCTATGATGTCATAAGCTGATACGTGTGGGGTCCTGGTGACCCCTCTTTGTATATTCAGCAGGCAGCTTGAAATCAGGTTCTGGAAATCGGGAGTTAAGCAAAGATACAGCCGACATGCAGTGAACTTCCGCTCTCAGCTTGTTAAATCTCAAGGGTGGTACAATGTACAAATTTAGCTTGCAGTTGTCACAAAGTATTAATTATTTTCCCCGTTTGTTTTCTTTCACATACTTTCTCATTCTTCCCACTTCTCTCTCTGTCTTCCCATGTTTCCTGACTTAGGCTTACATAGTTTTTCCATTTTCCCTTTGATTAGCATTTCCTTACCTGTTGCCACACTCCTCTGAATCACTTCTTTCCCCTTTCATACTTACTTACTCACATTTTCCACTTCCTACCCCAAGAAGAGCAAAGATTAGTAGAATCTTACTTCCTTGTCCCTGGAATTTAGACTGAATGTAGATGAAAAATGAGTCGGTGAATCTGATTTCTATTCCAGGCAGTTCCCGTAGCAATTAAACAAAACAAAACAAAACCAAAAAAATGGTACCATTAACCTATTCAGGTTCACCATCACCCAACTCCTTTACACCCATGCCTGGGGACCATGGTCTCTTATTCATGTCTCAAATCTCTCAGCAGTTTGACACTTTGCTCCTTTCTGAGTAAGGCTTCATCAAGGGGCATTGCGCACATACTCTTTTTAGGACAAGCCTACAAGGCATAGCTCAGGCTGACACTGTCTCTCTGGATCTGGGCCCACCGCTCCCTTTTCTTGACTTTTAATTTCTTACCTATCTAGGTATTACTCACCTTAGCTCTGCTGATCTCTTTGTGGGAAGCCCAAATTTAGGTTTACCTATGGTCCAATGTTATTTTCCCAAGATGGTAGGCAATTGGACAAAAGACAGAGAGCTGAGAAAGACCCACAGGGGAAAATGGCTTATGAAATCTGGGGCATGTGCTCTCCATCCAAACCCATCTTTCTTTTCCACTTTTCTCTGAACTATTGCAAATCAAATTCCTTGAAATCCTAAATAGCCAGGTTCAGTCTCTGTTTATGAAACACCATCTAAAAAAAGAAAGGATGGGGGGACCCCAAAAGGGAAGCTGTTTGTGAAATCTAACAATGGGCTCCATTGGAAAGAATAAAGACATTTTTTTTTTTTTATTTAAGACCAAATTAAGTTGTCTCTCCTTCTGTGCTTTTTTTCTCTCCTGCTTCTGGCTTTTTCCTTTCTTCCTCACTTCCCTCTCTCTTTTCCACTCTCCCCACTATTTTTCATTTGCCCTCTGGCTCCCTCCTCTTATGTCAATCTACTTCCCTCAATCTCATGCCTTATGTGTGTCCCCTTTTCTCAGGGGAATGGATGTGAGGAAAGGAAAGTAAAACAGGAAAAGAAAAGGCCAATGGAAAAAACATGTAAGACAACCAAAAGGTAATTTTTTTTTTTTTACAATTATAAATCACTGTAGCTATAAAGGTCAGATATGACGCTTGCACAAAAAGTTGTCAACAAATTGAATCTTTGAGCAGGGAATCTTATTACTTCTATTGTAGTAACAATAGAGGTGGAATGGGATGTTGAGGGTCTGCTGTAGTTTCTGCCCTAGAATCTTCCAAGGATCAAAAGGTAATATCAGCACAGAGGTTAGAGCCGCCCAGACACTCCAGAAATAGCTGTTAAAAACAAAAATTTTAAGAAATTAAGGAGTTTCCTTTAACATCACTTCAATATCTAGATTTCAAAAATGAGATCTTATCCGTCCAGAGGATCTTTATTGTTAGAATAAGAAGAGAAGCTATATTAAAGATGCAATTTTACTTATTTCAATCACTTATTTTACTCATATGTAGTTTTTAATGTTTTTTACTTACCAGTAATAACTTTTAAAATATTCTGTATTTTTAGACCTTTGAATTGAACTGACTTTTCCTTTTTTTTTTTTTTTTGTTAGATAAATACAAACTACTAAACTAAAAAACAAGCATGGCTCAAGAAATAACAACCAAGACAAGAGGAAAAAAAAAGCAGTGTCTTCCATGTGGCAGAAATAAAGGCTACTACTAATCAATCACTGAGCATTTAAGTTCATGCTAATCTAACTTCTTAAATCTTGGCTATTATAATTGTGGATATCAATTTTAAAGGAAGGTAGAGAAATAGAACTATTAAGGTTTTCAATTCATAAACTCAATTTTTATCTATAGGGCTTCTTTTCTTTGGGGTTGTTGGATAAATTTGTTACTCTCTTTGGTTTTCCTTTTCTCACTTGGACCTTAACCCAACACCTTGTTGTTTCTAACATTAAGCACTGTAAGGTTCTTGACGGTGGGGACTGTGTTCATTCTTTGTGTTTTAAGTGTTGAGCACCTGACCTGAGAAATCGAATTTGCTGAATCAGTGAATGCCATTTCCAAACAGGATTTTAAAAACATCTACTCCTTTTTTTTTTTAGATGATTTTATTTATTTATTTATTTATTAGATAGAGAGAGAGAGCGAGAGCGAGCACAAGTAGGCAGAGAGGCAGGCAGAGGGAGAGGGGGAAGCAGGCTCCCCTCTGAGCAGAGAGCCCCATGCAAGGTTTGATCCCAGAACGCTGAGATCATGACCTGAGCTGAAGGCAGAGGCTTAACTCACTGAGCCACCCAGGCGCCCCACTTCTACTCCTTTAAATATAGAAGAAGAACTATACATGGTCCCCATCCAAAGAATAATTTGGATTTTTAAAAGCCACCACTTATTCCTTTTCAAAAAGCTGCCAGTCGTTCTACCATGTGCTTTGTGTGCCTTCTCAAGCTTCACAACAATCTGAAGGGTGTTATTACTTTCCTGTTTTACAGACAGACGGTGAAAGTGGAGTTACAGAGGTTAAGTTACTTGTTCAAAACAATGCAGCTAGGGAAAAAAGATATATATAGATATCTATTTCAAATTTCACACTAATAGCAAATAGTACTGGTATTTCTACTCTGACCTGAGTCACAGCAAGGAATAAGTCTCAGCTCCATCTTCTCCTTCCCGTCCCACAGACAAACCTCTAGAAATATATGGTAGCAACCGGGTATATGTCACCACTGAGCACTTGAAACGTGGCTGGTTCAATGGAGAAACTGAATTTTAAATCTCTTTTAATTTTAATTAATTCAAATTTAACTTTAAAAATTGAAGCAGTGTTGAATATTTTTTGCATTAAACATCAACGTGTTGTTTTGGTAAGGCTACATTTTTTTTCACTTCAGCTGCTGAAAATTTAGCATCTGAATTGAGATATACTTTTAGTATAACATATACAGCAGATATTGCAGGGTTGGTATAAAAAAATAGCAAAATAACCCAATAATTATATTGATAATGTGTTAAATTATAATATTTTGGATGGATCAGGTTAAAATTTATAAATTAATTTCATCTGTTTCCTTGTAATTTCTTAGCTAGCTGTGAAATAATATCTCACAAAATTACTTATGTGACTCACATCATATTTCTGTTGGACAGGAAAATCCTCTACCTTTGGCCCACATTCCCAGGGCACTCCTCCTCCTCCTTTCTTTGCTCCAAAGATGAAAAGGATTTTTTTCCCATTTCCACAATCAAGAGTAAAATAGGAGTTTTCCACACAACCTTTATGGGATCACCATTAGGGCCATTTTTAAGTTATGGGTATATATAAACCAACAGTTTCTAATTTGGAGATGGCTGTCTCATAATAGAAAATGTCTCCTTGAGAGAGATTATCTGGAACAAATTGATTCTGTGCTGAAGAAAATCACAACTAAGACTATTATTACCTAGTAACGGAGTCTGTCAAGAAGCAGTGCCAGTCCACACCAAGTGTAGATGACTATGTGGAACAATTAGATCTCTCATACATCATGGTAGCTAAACAACCACTTTGGAAAACAGGAAGTTTCTTACAAAGTTAAGATATCATATCATATGACCAAACAATTCTACTCTAGATATTTACTCAGGAAAAACTAAAACGTGTTCATAAGACATATGTTCAAAACATATGTACAAATTTGTACACAAATGTCCGCAGTTTTGTTCATAATAGCCCCACATCTGGAAACACCCTGAATGCTCACCGACAGGTCAATGTTTCAACAAGCTGTGGTATATCCATACAGTGTACATGTAGTATATTCCTACTACCTAATAACAACAAAAAACAAATAGTGCAACAACAACACGAATGACTCTTAGAAACATCCTACTGAGGGAAATAAGTCAGATATAAAAAGAAAACATTAGGGCACCTTGCTGGCTCAGTCAGCAGAGCATGTGATGCTTGATCTCCAGGCTGTGAGTTCAAGTCCCACAATGGGTGTAAATACATCCTATGTGATTTCATTTAAGCAGATCACTTTCCTTGTACCACTTTGCAATTAATTCCCTCCAGCTCGCCTTCACCCCATACAACCACTGCTCTGATTGGTCTTTATAAATTGGTTTCACCATCTTAAACAGGTCCTCTGACCCTCTCATTTTATTTTGGTTTCACCTTCTAAAGGTGAAGACTTTCCCATGAGAAAAATTTTGTAAGTCCCAGATATCGTTTCTACTGAGGCTTTGCAAATTCCTAGTTAGAACTATTTCCTTCATCTGATCTGTAATTTCCACTGGAAACTGGTTCTGACTGACTTCCATGGCAAGGGTATGTATGCTTTGAACCAACACGTCCATTAAAGGGTCACACATATAATAGTAATCTGTTAGATGTTAGAAACAAGATATGGTGGAAGTTCAGGAATAAAATGTAAGTGCAACTGATTTTGACTTTTGAAGGAGCTTTCTGCTTTCTAATTTTCAGCTGTATTAATTAAATGAGGGATTATTACAGTGGCTGGAATGAACCATGAAGCATAGGAGGCAGGAGGTAGTGAGCAAGTAGTTTTCTTTTCCCTTTTCTCTTTGCATTTGCCCTGCTCTCTTCTTCCTTCCCCACCCAGACCACCTCTTAGGAACAAAAATAGTCCTGTTTAGACAGAAGTTATTCCTAAGATAGGCTAGTCACAGGCCAAACATTTGACAAAGCTGAAGTTTTTTCTTTGACTTTTTTGTCATCCCTATTCCACTTACTTATGTCTGTTTCTTTCATTAAGTCATTAATTCAACAAATATTTATCAAGTACCATCTACATGTCAGATACTGTTTTTAGATTCTTGGAAATTGTAAAAATAAGTAGTGATGCATAAAATAAGCAAAGTCCTTGCCCTCATGGAGTTTACATTCTACTTTGGGGAGATAGATAATATATAATATGTCAGATGGTGAATAATTACAATGAAAAATAAAATTGGGGAAGGAGGGTAAGGAGTGCTGGGAGGTAGGGCATGAGAGATAATGGAGCTCACTGATAACATTTGGAATGAGACCTAAAGAAAGTGAGAGAGAGTAGGCATGTGGAGATTGGATATTTCAGGGACAAGAAATACTGAATGCAGAGGTTTCAAGGCAGAGCTGTGGGAATATGTAAAGAGCAGCACAATCACCAGGGTGGCTGGTCTGAAATGAGAAAGGAAAAGAGCAGAAAGGTGAGGTCAGGGAGATCATGTCGGATTATACACTATTGAGCACAACAGTGATTTGATTTCACTTTTAGTTTAGCAGAATCACTCTGGCTGTAGTATTAAGAGAAAATTTATGGGTGGGAAAGAGCCTATTGCAGTAATCCAGATGAAGGGTGGTGATGTCTTTGAGTAGGGTGCGAGCAGTGGGGTTGGTGAGAAGTGTTTAGATTCTGGGTATGTCTTAAAGGTCTAAATAAAAGGAATTCCTGGTGGATTGGATGGGCTGTGTGAAGGAGAGCCAGAACAACTGAAATAGGTAACATCACCATATACTGAAATGAAGAAAAATGGACAAAAATAAAAAGTTCTGACATGTTAAATTTGTAATGTTCATTAGAAATCCTAATGGAGATGTTGGGTCAGCAGTGAACTGTATGATTCTGGAGTTTGAGACAGTAGTTCAGGCTAGAGATTAGTTTAAAGTTGACAGTGTATAGATGGGATTTAAAGCCATGAGATGAGACAAAATCATGTAGAGAGTGAATGATAAAGAGCCTGATAAAAATAAGGACAAGTCAGGTGCCTTGGTGGCTCAGGCAGTTAGGTGTCTGCCTTAGGCTCCAGGTCTAAGTTCTGCATCAGGCTCTTTGCTCAGCGGGGGGTCTGCTTTTCTCCCCCCCCCCCCTTTCAAATAAACAAAAAAAATATTTTTTAAAAAAATGAATAAGGGGGACTACTGGGTGGCTCAGATGATTAAGCCTCTGCTTTCAGCTCAGGTCATGATCCCAGGGTTTTGGGATCAAGTTCTGCATCGGCTCCTTGCTCAGCGGGTGACCTGTTTCACCCTCTCCCTCTGCTGCTCCCCCTGCTTGTGCTCTCTGTCTGTCTGTCAAATAAATAAATCTCTTTAAAAAATAATAAGGACAAATTGTTAATGCATACATTGAAAGGCACTGTTTTAAGCACTTCACATATATAATTCATTTAGTATTCACAACCATTGTGGGAGGTTGCAACTTTCATTATCCTTAATTTATAAATGAGGAAACTGAATCTCAGAGAAATTAAGTGATTTCCTTTTGATCAAAGGCCCCAAATGATAGAGAGGGGATTCAAAGCCAGGCAGATAAGTAAATATTGACTGTTTAGAGTCCTGGGTCACTCTAATTGTTAGCATTCAGGAAGATAAAGAACCAGCAAGGAGATGAAAAGGAGGTTCCAGTTGTGTGGAAGAGAAGCTTGAATGATGTTTCCAGAGCGCAGAGGACAAAATGGAGAAAATGCCCCATACCAACAAATGCTGCTGGTAGATAAGGAAGATGAGAAAGCTCAACACCGACCTTTGCATTTAACAAAGCGGCTCTAATCAGTGACTTTGACAAAGGCTGTTTTGAAGCAGTGGTGGAGTTAAGGCTCAGAGTGGGTCCAAGAGAGGATAAAAGAGGCAATGAAGTTCAACCCTGGAGTTCAGCACAGATACCACCCCCTACCAAGTCATAGGTATTCACATATTAATACAAATTAAAGCAGCCGCTGAGATTTGTTGTACAAACAAAACAGGGATTTCATTGGGAGCTTGGTGAAGAAAAGATAGGGGTAATTTTACAGCCATTTTCAAGGAGAACAAACATGATTTCTCTTATCTTGGCATTCAGTTTTGGTCTTTCCTTCATTAAAAATTACAAAGCTCCAAATTTGCCTATCTCCTCTTTTCAGAATCAGATTTCCCTAGGACCATGTTTTATTTGTCTACTCATCCCCCTCATACCTTCCTAGGACCGCCAAGGAAGGTACCAATGCAAGTGTGATAAATGACTAACATCCTAAATGTTGAATATCCTACCCTGAAGTTATTGTTGACTACTTGTTGTTCCCATAATAAGCCCATGCTTTTCTTTGTGTACTTTCACTCATTCAGATCGATAAAAAGTTTTATTCCCATCTTTTTAAAGCCATGCACAAGATCTTGGTTTTCCTTTTATTGTGTGTATTTTCATAATAGCTTTTTACCTGTCCCTTTCTCTCTTCCCGTCATGAAATAGTAAAGCTCCTCCCAGTAAAAGACTTTACCTTTGAATCCACAGAGAACTTTATTTTCATTTTCCATACTTTCCCTTGTATTTCACCTATATGGACTTGTCTTGTCCCTTTCTCCAGCTTCCTATAAATTCCTCCAGGATAGGAACTATCACATGTTTTAATTCCTTACAGCACAGTGCTTAGCACATAGGAAATACTCAGTATACGTTTTTTTTAATTAATTGGTGACTATTAAAGTTATTTGAGTTGAATGATACTGACCTGTACGAAATTATACTGCTGCTAACCTTAGACAGTGGGACCTCCCATTCCACATAGTAACAGCTGCATAATGTCTTCAGCTTAGAGACAATTATTTTTTTGCTAGATTTAGGAAAGGTTAAGAAATAGTATAACACATCAAAATAATAACTAAACCCAATGAAATTTGAAGTTTAAGATTTGTTGGTTTTCTTTTTTAAATATTTTTAACACTTTTTAAGATATGTAGTTAATATACCTACTAATTGCTTTTTTTTTTTTTTTAAGATTTTATTTATTTATTTGACAGACAGAGATCACAAGCCGGCAGACAGGCAGGCAGAGAGAGGGAGAGGAGGAAGCAGGCTCCCTGCAGAGCAGAGAGCCCAATGCGGGACTCGATCCCAAGACCCTGAGATCATGACCTGAGCCGAAGGCAGTGGCTTAACCCACTGAGCCACTCAGGCGCCCTAATTGCTTTTTTTTTTTAAAGATTGTATTTATTTATTTGACAGAGAGAGAGATCACGGGTAGGCAGAGAGGCAGACAGGAAGAGGGGGAAGCAGGCTCCATGCTAAGCAGAGAGCCCGATGCGGGTCTCTATCCCAGGACCCTGAGATCATGACCTGAGCCGAAGGCAGCGGCTTAACCCACTGAGCCACCCAGGTGCCCCTAATTGTTTTTTTCATAACTTCTCATATACAAATCAGTGAGTATTCTTTTAATTTACATTCTTTTGGGGTGCCTGCATGGCTCAGTCATTTAAGCGCTGCCTTTGGCTGCGGTCATGATCCCACGGTCCTAGGATTGAGCCCTGCATTGGGCTCTCTGATCAGCGGGAAGCCTGCTTCTCCCTCTCCCACGCCCCCTGTTTGTGTTCCCTCTCTCACTGCGTCTCTGTCAAATAATAAATATAAAATCTTTTAAAAAAGAAAAGCCTTTCTTTCCCTCTCATATTTAAAAAAATCTACATTCTTTCTTCTTCTTTTTCTTTCTTTCTTTCTTTCTTTTTTTTTTTTTTAAACAATCTCTACACTCAGTTTGGAGCTAAAACTCACAATCCAGAGATCAAAAGTTGCATGGTCTTCCGACTGATCCAACCAGACTTCCCTTTTTAAATTTACATTATTTCTGATCACCTGGTTCATAAGATTATAAGAAATTAGGCTGCTAATTCAGTTATGAAAACTCAGCTTTCACTAGTACATAGAAGTGATACAACCAAAGGGATATAACCAATAGTTTTAGTCAAGGATTTTACATATAATAGTGAGTGGTAGGGGCGCCTGGGTGGCTCAGTGGTTAAGCCGCTGCCTTCGGCTCAGGTCATGATCTCAGGGTCCTGGGATCGAGTCCCGCATCGGGCTCTCTGCTCAGTAGGGAGCCTGCTTCCTCCTCCTCTCTCTCTGCCTGCCTCTCTGCCTGCTTGTGATCTCTCTCTGTCAAATAAATAAATAAAATCTTAAAAAAAAAAATAGTGAGTGGTAGAATCTTGAAAACTGAGATTTCAGACCTGTTGCAAATGGCTGAAATGAAATGTTAATATATTTCCCCAAGCCTTGAATAAAATAAAATGGTATAACATTGGTATAACATTATATTATATAAACATATAATAGAGATTGTTGGTAAAGAGTGGGTTAAGCAGGTGCCAAAATGAGGGAGGCAGAAGGATATTTAACTCTGGTTGCTCTCTACTATACACTTGACTTTTCTACTATACACTTGACAGTTTGGCTTTTACTACTCACCCAAAATACTTAGTTACAAATTTGCCAGAGTGACTCAGTGGGTAAACTGACTTGTGCCAAGAATGAATAACTCTCTTTGGATGTTTTAAATCACAGAATACCACTTCATTCTATTTGAGGATGAATATTGTATTTTTTTTGACCCCCCTAAACGATCTATGTTAGATTCCATATGCAGAGGCTACTAGCAAATAACAACAACAACAAGAGGTAGTTAACTCCTTATATTACAGATGAGAGAATTTAGGCCCAGGAAACCTGTCATGCATCCCATGGTTATCATCAGATCACAGAACTAGTAATCTTCAAAACTCTATCTCAAATCTAATCACCTTGCCTCCAGTTTCTGTATCTTCCACTCTTCCAGCTTTCATTTTTTGTATACGAGATCAGTAAATTGAATGATTTGAGGATTTGGGGAATGTCTCTATTTAGCAGAGAATAGATTTTCTTTTTTTTTTTTAAATTATTTATTTATTTATTTATTTGAGAGAGAGAGAGTGAAAGAGAACATGAGAGGGGAGAAAGTCAGAGGGAGAAGCAGACTCTCCAAGGAGCAGGGAGCCAGATGTGGGACTCGATCCCAGGACTCTGGGATCATGACCTGAGATGAAGGCTGTCGCTTAACCAACTGAGCCACTCAGGCGCCCCACAGAGAATAGATTTTCTATCTGCCATTGGATCTATCTTCTTTTAAAATGAAAATGTCTCAGGGTGCCTGGGTGGCTTAGTTGTTTGGTGGCTGCCTTGGACTCAGGTCATGATCTCAGAGTCTGGGATGGAGCCCTTGCTCAGGGGAGCCTGCTTCTCCCTCTCCCACTCCTCCTGCTGTGTTCCCTCTCTTGCTGTCTTTCTCTCTCTGTCAATAAATAAAATCTTAAAAAAAATGAAAATAGCTTTAGGAATTAAAAGTAGTATTTGTATAACATTTTACAAAGGCATTTCCACATATTTTGTGATCAGTAGCTGCCATTTCATACAGATAGTGATCATCATTTTATTAGGGTGGGGTCCTGTGACAGAGGAGTCCGAGCAGCTGGGGAAGCAAGTCTAGGTAGCTGGAGGGTTCATTTGGGTGGGGCTTTTTGCAAAACTGCTTGGGGCCAAGCAATTGGAATTTATTGGTAAATAGTGACTATCTTTTTAAAGAGGCCTTTTCTTCTTCTCCCCCACCCCCACCCCTGGCCCAAGATTTTATTTATTTGAGAGAGAGAGTGAGCGAGCAAGAGCACAAGCAGAGGGAGCAGTAAGCGAGGGAGAGGGAGAAACAGCCTCCCTCTGAGCAGGGAGCCAGATAAGGGACTCCATCCTAAGACTCTGGGATCATGACCTGAGCCTGGCCTGATCCACCCAGGCGCTCCAGGTCAGTGGTTCTTAACAGAAGGTGATTTTTGCCACCCAGGGGACCTTTGCCGTTGTCTAGAGATATTTTGATGGTCACCAATGGGGGTAGTGGTGCTCTTGGCATCCAACAAGTAGAGCCCAGGGATGCTGCTAAACATCTGACAACGTACAGAACAGCCCCCACAACAAATTATCTGGCCCAAATGTCGGTGGCCCTGAGATTGAGAAACTCTGTACTAAGGAAAAACTCGTGGAGGAGTTGGCCCAGGTCACTAAGTTTTGTGAAACTGCTGCGGCCCTTGGCATCCTTCCTTTCTGGCTTTCAGAACTCCATCCTAGCTGCTACCTTCTGCGGTAGCAGAGAATCCTGCGGGGACCTTATACACATCCAGGTGTTTTATTACGTCGTGGTTCTTTTTTTTTTTTTTTTTAATAAAGATTTTATTTATTTGAGAGACAGAAAGCGAGTGTCGTGGTTCTTTTTTAAACAAATGTTAGATTGTGTGACGTGCCTCACAGGACATCAGATTTTCTTCAGGAACTGACGGACCTCGAGGGAGAGGAAGGTCAAGGGCTCTCCCGACAGCAGCCCGCCTCGGACTGCGTCTCGGGGAGACCTCACGTCCGCACACAGCCCCTGCGCGGGCGAGCACGAAGCCGTTCCAGCCTCACTCAGAGGTGCGCGAGTGCGCGCGACCCGCCGCTGGGGCTGCGGAGGAGACCAATGAGTGGGCCCTCTCTCCACGCCGGCGCGGGATTGGGCGAGCCGCGCCAGCCTCTCGGCCTAGCAGCGGGCGGGGCGCGCCCAGAAGGAGCTGGGATAGGCGCGCCCGCTGCGCCAGCGTCCCGGGGGCGCGTGCGCGGTCTCGCGGCGGCCGCGGGGGCCGGTCTCGCGCGGTCTCGAGGTGGAGTGAGCCGCTGGCGGCGGCGACGGCGGCGACTGGCGGTGGGGCGGAGGCGGGGTCTAAGGCTTGTGAGGTGGGGAATCGGGAGTTTCTGGATTCTTTATCCGGTATTTTAAGTGCCGCAGGGGAGCTGTCGTTTGTTCAGTGTGTGGGAGCGGCCGGAGCGGGAGGATCGGCGGCCCGCGGTGGCGCAGAGGTAAGAGGCAGACCTGCGTCGTCTGTGTGGAGATCTTAATCAACAGGTCCCGGGGAGCGCGTGGGGGGGAGGGGCGGCGGGGCTCGTCCCCTCCCCCACACGCCGCGCTCTCGGCCCGAGCGGGATGGGGGGCTGCTCCGCTGGCTGCCCCGGACGGCGGGAGCCGCGGCTGGTCGCAGAGGGCGTGAGCCCAACCTTTGTCCCTCGGCGGGGGACGCTGCCCGGCCCCGCCCGCTCCCTCTGCCTTGGCGTTGGGACCACCTTAGCGGGGGCTGCCGCCAGCCGGGCCCGAGTGACGGGGGACGAGCCAGGGACTTCCTTGCCCTCTGCTTCCCCCGCACCCGGGTTCACAACTCCCGGGACTCCCTCTAAGGCCCGGCGGGGGAAATCGGTGGGACGAACACTTTCCTTTGGGAGACGGAATGTAGTCAGCGTTCCTCTGCCTGACTCAGCTCCTGGTATTCGGTGCTTATTGCGTCCTTTAAACGAATAAACAGTTCCTACTTCCTTGTGTCCACTTTTAAAGAAAAACCTAACCTTAATGGTTTCTGATAACTTACTTGAAGTTTGCAAGGTGAACTTTGAAGCCTGTAAATTATTGTAATCCTCATTTAAGGGAAGACGCTTTAAAAACAATGTTTGGCGCAAATTATGTAACTTCCTAATAATAATAACTCACCTTCTGTTTAGTTGATTGGCTTACAGTAATGTGTGCCGAATTTAGGTTTCGGTAGGAAGGTTTTTCTTGGCAGTTGACGCTAAAATTAAAATCTGATAGCTGAGAGGTTTTAAGAAGTAGCATACAGTGTGTGTTTTGTCCCGTACTCCTTTAGAATTGTGAGAATTTAGATTTGGAAATCCTGTGAAACGGGACTTTGGAAATTTTTATTTTCCTGGCAAGGTAAAAGGTGTTAATGTTTCTGATTTTTTAAAAAGTGATTTCATGCTTTAATGGTGGTATCCTAATTATGCCTTTGGATTATACCAGAAGTTAATAACCTATTAAATTCTGCAATAGGAACAAATGACATGTGGTTATTGGTGCCTTTGAAGTTTAAGTATTGGTGGTAATGAAATTGTTAAGTAAGCTTTTTTGGATTATGAACTACTGGTTTTTTACTAGTTCCCTGTGGACATGGCATGTGAAGTCTTAAAAGGCTCTTTAAATTGTAGTAGGCTGAAGCTATTAAATTATAATGTAAGATCTTTATAGATGAAACAGGCAAAAATATGAAAAGCAGTTCATTGTTATCTTTGCTAAGAAGGACCAGGTAGATTTTACCATGTATTTAAATGACTTTTGACTAGACACACCTGAACTTGACAAGTAAAGATAGACTCATTATAATATTAACTTGCTTTAGAATATTGAAATGGGGGGCGCCTGGGTGGCTCAGTGGGTTAAGCCGCTGCCTTCGGCTCAGGTCATGATCTCAGGGTCCTGGGATCGAGTCCCGCATCGGGCTCTCTGCTCGGCAGGGAGCCTGCCTCTCTCTCTCTCTCTCTCTGTGCCTGCCTCTCAGTCTACTTGTGATTTCTCTCTGTCAAAAAAAAAAAAAAAAAAAAAAAAAAAAAGAATATTGAAATGGGGGACGCCTGGGTGGCTCAGTTGGTTGAGCGGCTGCCTTTGGCTCAGGTCATGGTCTCGGTGTACTGGGATCGAGTCCCGCGTCGGGCTCCTTGCTCAGCGGGAAGCCTGCTCTTCTCCCTCTGCCTCTGCCTGTGTTCTCTCTCTCTGACCAAAAAAAAAAAAAAGAATATTGAAATGGAAGAGTTTTACTTGAAGGTGACCTATGCTGGGTTTAGGTGTTTTTATGCTCTTTCTGACTTATGATATTGATTTAAAAGTTCAACACAAACATAACAAGAAATTTGATCCATTTTATGTATCAGTATACTAAGATGCTCTATTTCTCTGATAGTTTCTGATTGCAGGGTGTCTGGGAGAAATAATTTCTCAACATAGGTTCTTTACATATAATATTTGACTATATATTTATTGAATCATGGGATTCCTGAGTTAGGAAGTAATCGTAGTGTTGTATAGCTTAACCTCTTCATTTTCCAGGAAAAGGAAGTGAGGTCTGTAGAGTTAAGTAGCCCATAGTTTGACTGCTTTTTAGTGGCAGAGTGGGAACTAAATGCTAAAATACGTGTCTCCAGATTCCAAGTACGGTGCTCTTTTCACTGTATACTGTTATTAGATAAACCAATAAATTATTCTTCTCAAAATCCTGTATTTATCTAGCAGGATTGATTCTTTTCATTTTCTTTCTTTTCGTTTCTCTCTTATTTTAATAACCACTGACAACCATTAGGTTCAGCACCTATAAAATTCCCTTAAGCAGCTGCTCTTTGTTCTGTAATCAACCCTTCCCTCCATCACCTGTAATCCTTGGCAATTAGTGATCTACTGTCTTTCCCTGTAGTCTCTCTTTTCTAGACTATCTTATAAATGGAATCATTCAGTATTTAGCCTTTTGAGTCTGGTTTCTTTCATTTAGCATAATACAGTTGAGTATTCATGTTGTGAGCATATCAGCAGTTCCTTCTGTTTTACTGCTGAATGTAGTATTCCATTGTAGGGATGTCCCACAGTTTGTTCACCAGTTGAAGGAAAGCTGAGTTAGTTTTTAAATTAAAAAAAAATTAACTCTGAAAAAGTTGCTGTTGCTATAAATCTCTGGGAACAGGTTTTTGTGTGAACATAAGTCCTCCTTTCTGGGTTATATGGTAAGTGTAGGTTTACTTAAAAAATGGTCTGTGGTAGGCAGTATAAGGGCCCATAAAAATATCCTAATCCCTTGGACCTACGAATAAACTAGGTTATAGCAAAGACAAATTAAAGTGGCAGTTAATCAGTTGACTTTAAAATAGGGAGAGTATGCTGGTTTACCCACAGTAGTAATCCAATGTCCTTAAAAGAGAAAGAGAGAAGAAGTAGTAGACTAGGGAAAAAAGATCTAACAACAGAAGCCACTCCAGAGAGATGAAGAGTTCCTGGTTTTGAGGATGGGGAGAAGAGCTGTAAGCTAAGGCATGTGGTGGTCTCTAGAAGCTGGAAAAGGCTAGGAAGTGGATTAACATTTGGAGCCTCCAAAAGAGAACGCAGCTCTGCTAACATCATGATTTTAGCCCAGAGAGACGTAGGTCAGATTTTTAATGTACAAAGAGTAAAATAATAAATTTGTGTTGTTTTTAAATAGCTAAGTTTGTGGTAATTTGTTAAAACAGCAAACTGTTTTCCAAAGAGGCTGAACTGTTTTGTATTCCTACCAGCAGTGTGTGAAGAATGTTGCAGTTACTTTACATCCTCATCACTTTGTGTGGTCATTTTTTTTTGTTTTACATTTTGATAGATTTGTAGCAGTTTCTCACTATGGTTTTTATTTGCATTTTCTCATTACTGATGGTGTTGAGTATCTTTTCATATGCTTATCTGCCATCTGTGTATCTTCTTTGGTGAAGGGAAATCTTTTCTCCATTTTAAAACTGAATTTTCTAAATGTCTAGTTTTGAGAGTTTTTCCTAGTCCTTTGTTCACCAGGTGATTTACAAAGATTTTCTCCAGTCTGTTGCTTGCCTTTTTACATCCTCCTAACAGTGGTTTTTGAAGTATAGAGGTTTTAGATTTTGATGAAGTCCAAAGTATCTGTATTTTTTTTATGGATCTTTTGACATTGTATATAAGCAGTTTTTGTCTAATCCAAGTTACAGAGGTTTCTCCTATGTTTTCTTTTACAAGTATTAGAGTTTTATATTTTACATTTAGATCTGTGTTTCATTTTAAGTTAATTTTTATATAAAGAGAATTTTGGGTCGAGTTTCATTTATTTGTCCAGTTGTTCCATGACCATTTGTTGAAAAGACTCTCCTTTCTCCATGGCATTGCCTTTGTGTCCCCATCAAACACCATTTTGCTACATTTTTCTGGGTCTGTTTCTAGACTCTTGTGTTTAGTTGAAATCCTTCTCTTTTGCCATTATCAGTGTCTTGACTGCTGTAGTTTTAGAGTCTGGAAATCAGGTAATGTGAGTTCTCCCAACTTTATTCTTTTCAAAAAATTACTGTAGCTATTTTAGTTCTTTTGACTTTCCATATAAATGTTAGGATTAGCTCGATATCCACAAAAAAATCTGCTAGGGTTTTGATTAGGATTGAGTTTAATCATTAGGTCAATTTGAGGGTAATTGACATTTTAACAAAGTTGAGTTTTCCAGTCTATGAAATAGTATTTTTCTCCACTTATTTAGGTCTTTGCTTCCTTTCATGAGTGTTTCATAGTTATCAGCATATAGATCCTGCAACTATTTTATTGAATCTATACCTAAGTAATTCAGTTTTTTGGTCCTATTATAAGCAGTCTTTAAAAAAAAAAAAGTGGGTTTTGGGGCACCTGGGTGTCTTAGTCGGTTAAGCATCTTCCTTTGGCTCAGGTCATGATCCCCCAAGTCCTGGGATGGAGCCCTGTATCCCCACAGAGCAGGGAGCCTGCTTCTCCCTTTCCGTCTGCCTGCTGCTCCTCCTGCTTGTGCACACGCACTCTGTCAAATAAATAAAATCTTTTTTAAAAAGTGAGTTTATAATTGATCACTGCTAGTTTATGGAATTACAGTTGATTTCTTTTGTAGTGACTTTGTATCCTCGGTTTTTACCAAACTTATTTATTAGTTCTAGGGAGTTTTGGGGGGGGGGGGGTAGATTTCTTAGGATTTTCTAAGTAGACCTCTCTGTGAATAAATAATTGTTTCTTTCTAATGTATATGCTTTTTTCTTTTCTTGATTTATTACACTTACTGCACATCTCACATTCTGGTGAAATGTTTGAATAGAGTAATGAAATGATACATCTTTGCCTTGTTTGCAGTCTTAAAAGGGAAAACATTTAGTCTCTCACCTTTAAATATGTTAGCTGGGGCACCTGGGTGGCTCAGTCCTTTAAGCGTCCAACTCTTGATTTCAGCTTGGGTCATGATCTCAGTGTCCTGAGATTGAGACCTGCCCTGGGGGTCCCTGCTGTGTGGGTAATCTACTTGAGATTCTCTCTTTCTCCCCCGCTGCCCCCACACTCATTTGCTCGCTTTCTCTAAAACAAACATATATTTTTAAAAAATTATAAATGTGATCTTAGCTGTAGGTAATTTCATAGATTCTCTAAATCAGGTTAAGGAAGTTTCCTCCAAGGTATTGCCTAGGATTTTTATCATGAGTAGATGTTGAATTTTGTCAAATGCATTTTCTACATGTATTGAGATAATCATGTGGAATTCTTATGTTAATATGGAGACTTACACTGATTAATTTTCAAAATTTGAACTAAGATTACATGTGATTCATCTAAGGATTATACAAGTTACCTGCAGATGTTTTTCAAAATGATTCACTTTAAAAGTAATCAATATATGAATTTATGAAAGGAAATTTTGATAATTCTTTGTAGGCATCTTGAAGGGACAGTGTGCTGTATATATCTTAGCCATTTACATATTTATAGCTTCTCCTTTTACACTTAAACTTTATGGTAAGAGTAGTAAGTGATTTGACTAAATCACAGTATTTTCTGCTTTCCCCTACTGTTACTATAACAGTATTCCTTGCTCTGTCTCTTAATGTGTTATATAGTATATGTCCTTTGTATATATTTTAAATATTAACTGCAGCACTGTAAGGTTTTTATCCATATTCTCCCTTTTACAAGTGAGGAAACAGGCTCAGAGAGATTAACTGTTTTATCCAGAGTCTTATTGCAAGTGATAGCAAGGATTTGAATTCAGTTTATATGACTCCAGCGCCCTTGGATTTTTCTACTTTGCCTATATTTTAGCCTATCATAAGGCTTGTTTTAACAGTGTCTTTTTGGTAAAATGAAAACTTTTGGAGGAAAGCTGCTTCTGATTTAGTGTTTAAGACATACTTGAATTAAAGTGAATAATCTTGAATCTGTAAATTGCAAGCTCCTTAAGGATAGGAGGTGTTGTCTTTATCTTAGTATCTCACTGCTTAAAATGACCCAGAGTAGATGCTTGTCCCAATTTGCACTTTTATCATTTACTTGTTTAAACTTTAGCTTTGCTTGTGAGCTTAATACTAGAGACTGCTCTAAACTAGTCACCCCCTATAATGTGATAGAATTTGAGATTCAAAACACAATTCCTTTTATCCTATGTCAGCCATAAATGTGTTTAATTGAGTGGGTCTAACTTTCACGGGTTCTTGATTGACTTCTCTATAAAGGTATAGATGCTAATGGATAAATTTGCTAATGGCTTTTTTTTTTTTTTGCTTTTCCTGGGGTCTTTACTGACAGGCATTACAGTGCAATTATAGTCCTTGTGTGGATTAAGTACTCAGGCTGTAGAGTCAGATTTATGAGGCAATCCCTTCTTGCCTTGAGTGTGACTCTGGGCACCTTAACTTATCAAAGTCTGACTCTGTATTTGCAGAATGGGGATTGTATTAGTGCCTGATTCAGAAAGATATAGAGGTGGAAAAAAACTTTTTCTATCCTCCTAGGTTCACTGAGACAAAGATTAGCAAGAAAAATGACCTATTACTAACTGTGCATTTGGAGACCTTCATAGAAAAGAATTGACCCAAAGAAGCAGTGAGACTGAGCAATAAATTGTGGAGAGGTGACAAGGCAGAGGAAAAGACATTTAGACCTTTAGGGGATGTAAATTGTGGGAAGGTAAGTATGTGGGGAAACTAAAGGAAGATAAAATTTATTTTTGTAAGATTTGTTGTACAGATTTAAGTTGGTGCCTTCTCCATTGATGAGAGTAACCTCCCAGGATTAAGTGTCCTCTTCCTGGTACCTTTGCAAAAGAAAACTTATGCCCTGCAAAATTTTTAGCTGGATAAGGGGAGAGGCCAGAGTTCCTGCCCCCCCCCCCCCCCCCGCCCCGTCCCTCTGTCTGCTGTTTCTTAATTGCCTTTAGCTCAAGAAAATCTTTATGTCAAAGTGTCACATTTTGGAGTGGCATATTGTGATCCCCTTCAGAACCTTATTTTGAGGATTAACTGAGATGCCATATCAAGAATGGTTAGCACAGGTGACTTAGATAAGCTTCTGACTCTTGATCTCGGCTCAGGTCTTGATCTCAGGGTCTTGAGTTCAAGCCCCTAGTTGGGCTCCATGCTGGGTGTGGAGCCTACTTAAAAAAAAAAAAAGGAGGGGAGGTTAGCATAGTGCCTTGGTGTGTATTAAGCACTCCATAAATGTTAGATAAGAGGTAGGTGGAATATAAGCCTAGTTCGTGACATTCACATAGAATAGCAGTGAACTGCATTTTAGTAAGTTATATTTTAATATATTTTGGGTTAATTGTGTGATTATCAATAATCTGATTAAGCAATTTTATAGGAATTGTGTCAGTCAGGTGTTATAGACTGAGTCAGTAATGAAGAATTTTACTGTGTGTTGAAATAAAGTTCTTTTCATCTCTGAAATAACAGTGAAAGTCAGTGGGGGAAATAATGTTGCCTTAAGCAGCTTACATATGTAGTGAGATTAGGTTTCACTTTTCTTTTTTTTTTATGATTTTATTTATTTGTCAGAGAGAGCACGAGCAGGGGGAGCGGCAGGTGGAGGGAGAAGCAGGCTCCCTGCTGAGTTAAGAGCCTGATGCTGGACTCTGGGATCCTGGACTCAGGGATCGTCATCTGAGCTGAAGATGGGTGCTTAACTGACTGAACCACCTAAGTGTCCCAAGTTTTACTTGGTTTTATCAGTTTCTCTTACTGACTCAGTCATTCTAAAGTGTTTTTCACTAGGTCATTTTTGCTACACATTTTTAAATAGGCATTGATAGAATTGAGTTTCATTACCATAATTTAAAGTCTTATATTTAAATAAAGCATTTGTCTAATTTTGCAAATATTGATGTGCTTGTCTTAATATTTTGCTTACATTTTTTCCTGTTGTGTGATGGATGCCTTTCATATCTGTCTCTTATATTCTTTCCCATTTATACAGGTTTTCTTAGGATGCACTTACTTTGCAGGTAGTTCTTGTAGCATTTTCTGCAGTTGGAGTACAGCACTTATCAAATAGCATTGCAGTATATAGGGGTCTTGTTTATTTGCTTATCTGATTTCCGTTCTAGATTTTTAAGTTCTTAAGGATAAAAACTCTGCCTTAGCAGTCTTTTTATTATCAGTGACTATCCAAGATTTTTTACCAAGTGGGTACTCATATTATTGAATGAAAGTGTACATTAGTAACCCTTTTTAGCTCCAGGATTTGCAGTACAGTAATCTTTAAAATTGACCTTTTGTTCTTGTTTCTCTTGTTGTGTAACATTCCCTTTATGTTTTCTTGCCTTCTAATACTATCTGGTCAAAGTCAGAACATTATTCATGCCCTCCATAGCAAAGCACATTATTGAAAGTTCAGTGGATTCTAAACTTGGTGACGTTTGTATCATAAGTCTTCTTTTTTAGATTCTTCTTTCCTGTTGTGATGATAAAACCCTACTCCTGGTCCTGAAAATACTCTCCATTGTTCTTTCTTTAGTCTAATTTGTAGATAGCAGTAGATACAAATATTTATTATCAAATTTGCTTAATATTAGGCAGTTTTTTAAGGACAAGGCAAACTGTTCTCTCATTTTTTTTTTTTATGGCCAGTTGAATTGCATACCAACAAGCCATCTAGGTAGAGGTAATCATCTACTAATTTGCTGACCTTTAGAACATATTTTTTTTTCTAGTAAGCTGTAAATCACTTGAGGTCAAAAGTTGGAATCTCTTACAGTGTTTTTACAGACCTAAAAGTCATGGTATATGTTTCAGGGAAAGTAATTGACTAAGGATTGACACCCAGGATTAGAAGGGATGGAGAAACTATATGGAAGAGGCATAGAAATAGGTATCAAGAAACCAAAGTAACAGTCATGTGAGTCTAGTTAATTGGGATTTTTTGAGAGTTTGTCATTGTGCGTTATTAACATGATGAAAGAATCAATGCTATCAAAATTATGAACCTGACTTTTAAATTTTAAAGTATAGGTAGTCCCTTTTGAAATTTTTCGTATAATTATTGCTCTTATTCTTATGGTAAACTGGTTTCCTCTCATTTTTAAATTAAAGATGTAATATATTCGTTGTGTGGTAGAGGAAGTTTCGAGTATGAAAGAGTCATGCTCCTAATGATTCCTAAAGTGCTTTAAGAATTTTTTTTATGGAATTCTTTATTGTTGTATTATTTGTGAACTTGTTTAGAACTGTGGGGATAATATTTTGGTTACTTCTTTTTGTGAAAAGATTCTAGAACTCTTGAAAGCCCTTTGTTGCTGCTGCTAATTTTTATAGAAGGTAGCTATAATTTAAAGTTTCTGTGGTCTTTTTTTCCTTTCAAAGAGGTAATATCTTTGTGTTTTTCCTCCAGATTTTAAAAGTAACACATTTATTTTGGTCAACATTTTGTAAGATACTCAAATAGTACATAAGTGCAAAACCTGAGAGTTCTGTTATCTTTCCTTTTTCAGAGATATTAAGTGAAGACAGTATTGTGCATATTCTTTTAGATTTTTTGCTAATAACTTTGTAAATACCCTTTATGTGCATTTGTAAAAGTGATATGATATATAAACACCATTCTGAAGCTATCTTTATTCACTTGCTTTTGTTCCATGTCAGCTCATACAGAGCTTCAACTTTAGCAGCCACATTAAAAATTTTAAAAGAAATAGTTGATATTTATTTAATGGTATATTTTATTTAACATAATGTATAAAATATTACCATTTCCACATACATTAAAAATAATGAGAAGTGTTACATTCTTTTTTTTCTGTATAAAGTCTTTGAAATCTAGAGTGTATTTTACACTGACGCACATCTCAATTAGAGTGATAAATTTGCATGGAAATACTTGATAGGCTTTTAGATTTTGTTAAATTTGCAGGTGAAAACATAGATTACCATGCGTTGTTCCAAAGACACTTTGTAGGATAAATTTCTAGAAAAAAAACTGATAGATCAAATGTTTATTTTAAATTTTTGGTAGACTTTGCAGAATTGTTCTTCATATTGTTGTCCTGGTTTATAGAGGCAGCAGTACATAATGCCTGTTTTCCTTTGTTGTCTCCAGCATGGGACAGGATTGGTCCTCACACAGACACACAGAAACCTTATACCAAGATAAATATTTTTACATGTTTATGCTACTTTTATTTACTATAAATATTTTCTTGGGGAGAACAACAGAAAGCCAGACCCAGAAGTCCTGAGAAGCTGTGAAGAATTAAGGTTGAGGGTGAGGATGCAAAAGAAGAACTCAAAGATGTAATAATCTGCTCTGGTACCAAGTAAATCAAGGTCTTAAAAAATTTACCCCCATGTACACTTTCTTAGGACATTTGGAGGTCTCTCAAGGAGAAGGGAATAGATGAAGGGGAAAGAGGTGAGGAGAATTTCTTAGGGTAAAGATGAGTGAATGAAGATGATTTAGAGAATCAATTCAGATTGGAGCATGTTTTTGACCGATCCCATGCAGAAAACAGATGGTAAAATCAACCCGAGCAATAGGAGAGAGTTTAATGAAGGGACTGTTTGCAAAAATGTGAGTGAGTTGAGATAAGGGAACTGAGAAACATCTCTGGGTTAGCAACAGCCGGATACCCGCTAAGCCTAGGCCTGAATGGGAAAGGAAGGGGATAGTTACTGGAATTTATCAGTTACTACCTTAGGAGGGGAGCCACCTAGTGGAAACTGTGGCCTTAGAGGAACCTAACCTCTACCAAATCACAGGAAGAAGCTTGGGGGGATGAAGAACCCAGTCCTCTCACTGCCTTCCCAATAGTCACTTCTCCCTAGCCAAGCCCACTGGAAGTTAGAAGATAAGAAAACAGGAATAATGCAGTCTGTGGAGGTCAACATTCTTAGGCCTGGAGCAAATGGAAAAAAGACGAGTGAATCTGGGCACAAAGAAAATATCCAGCTTAGAGCTAGAGAATGGAGGACTCCAGAAGGATGGAACTTTAAAAAAAAAAAAAGAAAAAGAAAGAAAGAAAGGAAGGAAGAAACTGATACATTACCTGATTTATTTGAATATGTATAGTAAAGAGTATGTTGATTTTTCTACCAGAATGTATGGGGATATATTAGTGATTTAACTAAAAAGGGAAATATAACTTATGGGGAGAAGGAAATGTATAAATAAATGCTACAGCAGGGACATAGATTAAGTACCCTAGAAGTGTAGGTTGTGGATGGAGTCGGCAGGAGTAAGGAAGATTTTGTAAGACTCTTAATGTTAGAGGGAAATTTTAATAGATAAAGAATTGAACAGGAAGGATTTTTATTTCTGGGTATAAGAAAACAAGTATGTCAAAGCTGTGGACTTGGGAAAGTGCAGGGCTTGTATTAGAAATAGCTAGAAGTTTGATTTGGAAGATAAGGGAGGGAGAAACAAGGGAAAAATATTCTAGTACTAATTCAGGGGTAGCCATTTGAATGACAGGCTATGGAACTTGAAATGGGTTTTCCAGAAGTTGTTAAAGGACCCTGCAGTCAATCAGAACTCAGTTTGAGGCCCAGCTGTACCATTTAGCTTTTGACATTGGGCAAGTTAGTGTCTTTTACTAAGGTAATTAGAAAATTCATCAAGGAGATGGTTGTGAGGGTTAAATGAGATGATGCACACTAGGTGCTTAGCACAGTGGATGAATGGTACATAGTAAACCCATGGTAAACAGTAGCTTAAGGAAAGGGAAAGGCAACAAAAACTTTTAAAAAGAGACATTCATGGTAATAGGTGTGCTTCAGGAAAATTTATTCAGCAGTACAGTTGACCCTTGGACAACACAGAACTGCCTGGGTCCACTCATATGTGGGATTTTTCCCCCCTGTAAATACAGTACAGTCCTATAAATGTATTTTCTTCTCTTTATGATTTTCTTAGTAACATTTTCTTTTCTCTGGCTTACTTTATTGTAAGGTCAGAGTATATGATACATGTATCATACAAAATGTGTGTTTATCAACTGTTTATATTATCAGTAAGGCTTCCTGTCAACAGTAGGCTGTTAGTAGTAACTCTTTACCCCCATGTTATTTCAAGGGTCATCTGTGTAAAGTGAGTGGCAACTAGATCTAGACCAAGATTGGGGTGACTTGAAGTTCATAGAAAAACCCATGAGAGAGATAATATGATGTTAAGATAGTGGTATGAGAAGCTAGGGGTATATGTAAGATATAATGGAGGGATATTTTATGCGGGTTGGTATAATTAATTATTAACATATTTAGGGGTATTACAGTTATGATTTGCAGTACTTATATTTGACCCTGAGGGATAGCTAATTTATCTGACAAGATTAGTCTGTCTTGTCTGTTTTATTTTTATGCTATTCATTTTTCAAGGTATAAATAAATATTATTAAAAACAGTTTGTCAAGGTAGGACATGTGGCTCGGTTTGGCAGCACATACTGAAATTGGAACAATAGAGTAGAGAATAACATTTTTTAAATGTCACTAGGAAACTAAAATGTAGCTTAGTGTCAGTTTTCAAATTAGAATTTCCATGCATTTCTACCATTTCTCCACTTGACTGCCTCTCCTCTGCTGAGTATTTAGAAACTTTGAGCAATAGATGGTATGCTAGCAGTCTGATGTTAGAGTAAACTTGTAGTCTGTTAATATCTAAGTGAAATTAATTAATTACTGTCTCATTTTATGGAGCAGTTGAAGAAAAAAGTGGGATTCTAATCATTTTAAAAGTAAAAGAATGATGTAATTATGTGATTTTTTTAAAGAAGTGTGTAGTCAGGGTGGTTTCAGCTTACAGGAATGTAGCTGACATTGTATTGTGGATCCACATAGGGGTTCACTGATCTGGATTTTAGTTTCTGTTCATTGTAGCTCTGTGACTTATCCTGCAATGTCTGTGTATTTTCTGGAAAATGGAGATTTCCAACCTACTTATCTTTCAGGGAATCTGGAGAGAGATCAAATGAGATAATGTGCTTGAATTTATTATGGAAACTTTAAAGCTTTACAAATGTAAGCCATGAATATGTAAATTACTTATTAATTTTTATTTCTAGCCTATTTTCTTTGGTTTCCCTGTCTCGCAGTAATAGCCTGCTAAAAATTACCCTTTAAAATGGATTTTATCATCTTTCCACTTCTCCCCATCCGCCTCTTCTCCCTCCCAAAGAGAAAAACCTTATTCTCTGAATTCTTCTATTTTAAGGGCCCATAATTTCTCTCAGTTTCAGTTGTCATGCTCAATATTTTAGAATTCTCTTTGGCTACTGGTCTCCTAGTCCTGTCAAGTCATCCTTTGTAATAACCATTATTTGAAGTTACCCCTTTTTCGTTCCTTCTGCTACTTCCTTTATCCTCCTAATGCATAAAGTATTAAAACATTCTCTCTATTGGCTGGCTGCTCTACTCACTTTCCCCCTGGTCAACTCTGGTTACAGTGCAGATACAACTTTCTAAAAAGCCAATTTTTGGTTCTTTTTTTTAAACCCAGAAACCCATAGTTTCCCATTGCCTACAGGAGAAAATTCAAACAGTTTAGCTTAGCATTCAGAGTCAACTCTCACTTTATCGTCTATCTCTTACACTGGCTCTGTTCATTATCAAGACTGTTCTTATTCTCTAACTAGGCCATATATATTCCTGATTGGTAGCAATGTACTGGAAAGCCATATTACAAGTAACTTTATACCACATATTTAAATATCCTTTTCTGGTCAGTTTGAAAATGTTATAAATTACCTTTTGTCCTGGTACCTTTACAAAAACTTGACTAACCTTTTGGACATACTTAATCTTTTATTACCAAGTTGTTGAGATGATAAAGTAACCAAGTAACCAACCACTTGATATCTTTGATACTACTCTTTGGCTTTTAACCAATTCCTGCTGTGAATTTGTGGTCTTGAATATCTGCAAAGACCTTCAACTTTGTGTTTAATATAAGCAAATGGGACATTTTTCTCACTGAATTTACAAATAAAAAGTCAGCAATAACTTTTGAGCTAAATACTTTACATGAGTAGCCCAAATGTATTTGAGTTGTAATTCATACTTACTTAGTTTTAGATATAGCTAAAGTTTCTTCTTTAAGAAGATGGTATAATGGGCCATTCTTTCATTTTGTAGAGTTTTTTTATATGGTGTGAATACATGATTTGTTTTAAATACACAATGTATGTGAATATACATTAGTCTTTTAAAAAATAATTTTTTTGAGGGATGCCTTGGTGTGGCTCGTTGATTAAGCATCTGCCTTTGGCTCAGGTCATAGTCCCACGGTCCTGGGATGGAGCCCCACATCAGGCTCCCTGCTCAGTTGGGAATCTGCTTCTCCCTCTCCTTCTGCCCATTCTCCCCGCTCTTGCACTCTCATTCTCTCTTTCAAATAAATAAAACCTTTTAAAAAAAATAATTAATTTGAGTATCTTTCCAAGTGTTCATTTCTGTCACTTGTATATCTTCTTTCATAAATTGGTCAAAGCTCTTGCCCTGTTGTAAAAAATTAGATTTTTTGATTTAATGAATTGTAAGAGTCTTTATAGTGGTCATAAATATTTTGCAAATATTTCTCCCTTTTTTTAGCATGCGTTTTCATTTTCTGAACGTGATCTTCTAGTGGGATATTTTGGGGTGGCATATTTTGCCACCCTTCAGTAGATTCTAAAAACTTTGTACAGTCCACAGATCTTAACAACGTACTAGATAATATGGCTTAAAAAAGATCAAGATCTTGAAGATAGTGGTATAATTAACAACAATAGGAAAGTTGAGGTCAGTTTGGGATATATTGAAATTGAGATTCCTGGTGGTATCTGTATAGAAATGTACTTTCTGTCCCATCAACCTTTATTTCTGGATCTTCCCACAGCTGACTTTTTTTTTTTGTCATTTAGGTCTCAATGCAAATATCACCTCCTAAAATAGGCCTTCCTGGCCTTCTTATCTAATGCTGCCCCTTCCAAACATCACTGTTTATTATAGTTTCCCTTTCTCTCTAGCTCTTTATCTGAAGTCATCATGTTTGTTCTTTACTATGTTACTCTGACGGAATGTAAGCTCTGTTAGGACAGCAGGATCCTCTCCTTAGTGTAGCATCACAATTTCCCCCTCTGAATTAACTGTGGTTCCTGTCAAATTCTTTTGTATCTTTTTGGATCCTTCTCATTTTCTCAGCATCATAAGCTATTCATAATATTTAAAATTGGTCCAGAGGTTGTAGTTAAAACTAAGAAAATACATAAACTGCATTTTTGTTTGACCCTTAACCTAGAGTTCAAAGGTATCATTAAAAATAATCTGCAGGGGCACCTGGGTGGCTCAGTTGGTTAAGCTGCTACCTTCTGCTTGGGTCATGATCCCAGGGTCCTGGGATTGAGCCCCTTGTCAGGGTCCCTGCTCAATGGACAGCCTGCTTCAACCTCTGCCTCTGCCTGCAGCTCTCCCTACTTGTGTTCTCTCTTCATCTCTCTCTCAAATAAATAAATAAAATCTTAAAAAAGCCTGCAAAGGTTCTTACCAGTTATGCTTGCTTCTTTTTCCTCACTGATTTCAGGTAACTTACACTGAATTTAATTGAAGCCCATTAAATACTGGAGGAGATTGGGGTGCCTGGGTGGCTCAGTGGGTTAAAGCCTTTGCCTGCGGCCTTTGCCTCCGGCTCAGGTCATGATCTCAGGGTGCTGGGATTGAGCCTCGCATCGGGCTCTCTGCTCAGCAAGGAATCTGTTTCCTCCTCTCTCTCTGCCTGCCTCTCTGCCTACTTGTGGTCTCTTTCTCTGTCAAATAAATAAATAAAATATTTTTAATAAATAGATAAATATCGGAGGAGATTAACATTTTTACTACTTCATACCAAGAAATCCTAGCCATTTGCAAACAGTTAGGTATCATACTGAATTACCCATTTTCTCTCACTCTTTCCCTCTAAAAAATACGGCAGACCTTTATACTTGTCTCTCCTCTGTTTTACAGAGTAAGAAAGTTAGCCTGAGTTCCGTGAAAAACCAGAGAAGAAAAACTAAGAGGATAGTAGACCGGTTTTTTCCAATTTGCATAACGTAAGTTCTTTTCACTATTCTTGGCCTGAATCTTCTGTTAGCTGACAAAGCTGTTTCTATGGAAACAAATAGTCCAACTTCTTAGAATGTCAGAGGAATGCTGATCACTTAAAATGAGACTTCCCAGCTGCTAGTCAAAAGGCACTGCTTGTGGGAGAAGGGGAGGAAAGATGAATTGTAAAAAAAACAAAACAAAATAAAAACAAACTTGAGTTCTGGACACTAGTGTAGACTACCATCTTCATGTTTCCCAGCTGTCACACAATGGTTCTATTTCTTCATGTGGCATTTTCAGTGGGCCTGTATCCTTCAGGCTATTTCCGGTCACCCAGTCTCAATCTTTTTTAATTATTTGAAGCTTATTTAACTTCCTTTTACCCCCTTCTCCTATAGCCAACTCACATAACCAAGGCTCTTTCTTCCCAATTGGTTTGAAGTTAGCATTGAAACAGCTTTGGCCTGCCAACCTAAAAATTTGTTTTCTTCTTTTTTCGACTTTGTAAAGAGTTTTGACTTCTTTCTTATTTTTATTTTTTTCTTGGTTCGGGGTATGAGATGGAACTCTGATGAAGATGTGAAATGTGGGCTTTTGAGGCATTTTAAAAACAATTTATAATTAGAAGGTTGAGAAGAGAGGAATAGAGTACTCTTAGGGCCAGGAACCTGTTAACTCTATTATCTGCATAAGATGATCTTTTATTTACACTTAAGGAGGTAATTCTCTAGATTTCCCAGCTTCTGAATTGTCAAACAAGACTTTTTTTTCTTTTTCTTTTTCTTTTTCTTTTTCTCTTTTGCTTTTGTGTGTGTGTGTGTGTGTGTGTGTGTGTGTTTTGGAGAGGAAGAATATAATTCCTTTGGACTGCCACATTTTATTGATATGTATTGATTACATATATGATGTAGAATATTCATGGTTTGCCTGTTTAGGAATTATAATGAGCTGGATGCTGGAACTGTAGGACATAGCATAATATTTCTTTGATTCTGGAAAGACTTTTGAATCTTTGATGGCTTTCATGAATTAACTTGTGACCATTATAAAGTCTTTTGGAGTGTTCTTTTGTGAGGTCATTATTTAATCGAGGTGGTTTGGAAAGATTTCTTGAAGGAAATGGGAACTTGTGGTAGATCTTGAAGTCAGAAGATGAAAAGAGAAGCAGTTCATATTTCTTATTTCATAAGGCACTTGGGCAGGAAGAAGAAAGGTAATAGGCATAATTGAGGAAGCAAACTTTGAAAGTTTGTGTTGGAAAATAGTAAAAGTTTGGATTTACCTTGTGAGTCCCAACTCTGTTCTCTAGGCAATATGAAAGCCTTAGAGGTATTGAACATAGAAACGATTTACTCATATACTTAATCTATGCATTTGTCCTTTGCTAGATATCAGGACTATAGAGATGAATAAGATAGATCCTTGCTAATAGGTAGATCATTTATCCATGTGACCGGCAGTCACCTTCGGATTGTGTCCAAAACAAAACCTATATTACCCTTTAATTTCTGTCCTCTTCTAATTCTTCTTTCCCTGTGTTTTCCATCTTTTAAGGATATTTGCCATCCATCTAGTAACCCAAAGATAGTGGTCCTGGAGTCGCACTTCTTATTATGAAGCCTCCCTGCTTGCTTGGTCCCTCTGCTGGACAGTATCATGGATCCAGAGATGAGTCAGTATGGTTCCTGACCTTTAAGGGCTTCTGGTCTGATGGCACAGACAGACAGAGATACAAATAGCTGTAGTCTAGTTTGATCAGAGATCTGACAGGGACTGTGGGATTTCAGAGCAGTCACATAACCAGTCTGGGGAGTCATGGAAATCTGGGGGTGGATGTATTTCAGCTGAGACTTTTAAAAGGAGTAGGCAAGGATTAGGTCCTAGGCATTCTGATTCTGGAGCCTGTTCTTTGAAACATTATGCTGTCTTGGGTAACAGGGAAGGTATAATGGCATTAATTAGAACTGAAAGTGGAGGAAGAGGATTAAGGAGAATATGAGGGGATTAAAGGGAAATAATAAGTTTAACTCTAGACATGTTAATTTCTAGATCCCTGTAGGACATTTTGGTTGATAGGCTAATGGGCAGGGATCCCATCTCTAAAACCTAGTACTTATCCAAGAGTAAATGCTCAGTTACATAAACATAGGAACGATTTACTCATAGACTTAATCTATGCATATGTCCCTTGCTAGATATCAGAGCTATAGAGATGAATAAGATCCTTGCTTAATAGGTAGATCATTTATCCATGTGACCGGCAGACACCTTCATTCTTCTTTCTTCTTCTTTACTAAATCTTTGATGACTTAGTGTCTTGAGAATTAGGGACTTATTTTTAAGGCCTTTTTTTTTTTTTTTTTTTTAATTTTTAATTTTTTATTGTTTAAGGCCTTTTATAAGTTGGACCGAGTCAGACTTTCTAGCTACTATTCTCTGGGACAAGCTGACTGCCTTAGTTCATCTAGCCTCGTTTGTACATTTCCCATACCTTTTATCTTCTGCCTTTTGTTCATATGGTCTCTTATTTCTCGGTTCTGTCTTCAAGACCTACTTCAGCCCCCATTCCTCGTCTACAAAACAGGCATATTTGGAACTACTTTTAGAGTAATAATGGGATTAAATGCATGAATATTGTGTGAAGTGTTTGCAATATTCTCCAGCACGTAAGTGCTCAGTAAATGTTAAAGTTGTAAGTGCTGCTCCTTCTACTGCTACTACTACTTCCTTCTCTTCTTCCTCTTTCTCAGCTCTCCTCTTTTTGGTGTATGAAAGGCAGACACCAAGTAATTCTGTAACCTATATGTTTTTCAACATGTACTCTAAGTCCTTAGCTCTTCAACTCTGTCAGTCTGCCTCCCTGCTTGCCTTTCCAGTTTTTTCATTATTCATATATGGTATGCTCACATTGTCCCACTCAGCTTTATTGCATTCTATTCTGTTTCCTGAAAGTGCCATATTTTCATGCTCTTCATTCTTATTGGTCATATGATTCCCTCTGACTGGAACAGACTCTTCTATCTGGCTAATTTTTAGTTCTTTGAAATATTGTTCAAAGAAATGTATCCTTATGTTTTGAGTGTTTGCTCTGACTTCTTACCACATACTAAGTTTCAGAGTCTATATGGTCTGTGAATTTCTGACATTTTTAGTTCAACAGATATTCACTGGGCATTCTCTATATGATACGTATTGTGTTGAGCACTGGGAGGTATAAAAATAAGACTAGACTCTTATCTTTAATTAATTCAGAATCTAACGAGGAGAAACCAACTGGGGAAGAATAATCATTCATTTTCTTTGCTGTCTCTCCCAGTAGATTGTGAACACTTCAAGGGCAATGACCAAAATGGAATTTTAAGCAGTTTAATACCAGGTTACCGAAATTTTTCTGAGAGTGAAAGACTAGGTCCTGAAAGAGAAGCATGAAAACTCTGACCCAGATCACCAAGCCCAGCCTCTTTTGCATGAGCTGTAATTCCTCCCCTCCATGATCTATTATGGTGACTATGGACAAAGCCTTACAGTTTTGAAGTTGAGAGTTTTAATTTCAGATCATAATTTGTAGGCTAGCATATAAGGTAGGAAGTGCATTAGCCATTATTAAATGATTTTTAAACCCCAGTAAATATTATAATTGGAAAAAGTTGAGAGCTATAATTTTCTGGAAATAATTTTTAAAATCAAAATTAAGTATAGGATTACAGTAACTCCCACATACATTTCTAGTTACTTATAATGAGAACATTAAATAAGCTGAATTTGTATAACATGTAATCAATATAAAAAACTTAAGAACAGCCTAATTTAATTCTAATAGTTCTCATTTTACTGGAAAAGAAGGCAATCCAATTATAAATAAGTTATCTGTGTGTAGATCACATAGTTACGAATAGAGAGGTTAAAATTTGGATACAAGACAGAAAAGTCTACCAAAATTCTTGTGAGAATGTGGGACGCCTGGGTGGCTCAGTTGGTTAAGCAGCTGCCTTCGGCTCAGGTCATGATCCATGCGTCCTGGGATCAAGTCCCACATCGGGCTCCTTGCTTGGCAGGGAGCCTGCTTCTCCCTCTGCCTCCGTCTGCCTGTGCTCACTCTCTCCCCCCTCTCTCTCTCTGATAATAAATAAAATCTTAAAAAAAAAAAATTCTTGTGAGAATGTAATGCCTGGTGGCTTATGTAGCTTGTACCAGTATTCTTGCCTGCTGGTCTAGTGGTTTTCCTCTCAGTCTAAGTGGGATTTCAGAAATCTGAGACAAGATGTTGGAGAGAAGATTGGCTGGCATTTAGGAATATTGTCTGAAAACTCCGCTTTTGCTGAGTTGGCATATGCAAACAGCCAACCTGTTTACTGAAGTGATGCTAAACTCAAGGAGGTGTAGTAGGTTTATTATTGTAAATATTTTTAAAGTCTTGAACAGAGACGACTAATTGGATTTAATGTGTGGGTTTACACATATATAAACAATCTGCCTACTTATACCTAAGAAATGGCTTGATGAAAAGCTGGTGTCATCCAGTAAAATATTTTTCTTGTCTAAAATATGTTAAAGTGGGGAGCCTGGGTGGCTCAGTCTGTTGGGCATCCGACTCTTGATTTCTGCTTGGGTCGTGGTATGGGGTCGTGGGAATGGCCCTGAGTGGGGCTGTGCAGTCAGCATGGAGTCCGCTTTTCTCCCTTTCCCTCTGCACCTGCCCCTGCTTGTGCATGCTTTCTCTCTAAAATAAATAAATCTTTTAAGAAATAATGAAATATGTTGAAGGATTTTTAAAATAGGAGAATCAAGTTAATAATGGATTTTTAAAATAGAATCAAATTAATGCTAAGAATTAATATGCATGTATGCATTTTTTAGTTTTAAAACTTGCATACGGTATATCTCACTTAAAACTCAGAAAAAGCCTATGAATAAGTTTTCCAAAGAAATCCGAGGTTCAGAGAGAGAAACTGACTAGGCTTAAACCATAAAACCAGAGCAAGTGGCAGCAGCAGAATTAAAATTCAGTTTCTGATCTTTAAATCTAATATATTCTTATTTGCTGTGACTTCAACATTTTTTGGGTGGTAATAGATACTACCATTTTCTTGAAATGAATCCTCGTAAAGAATTAATTCTTAATTCTTTTATTATTGGGACTGGTTATAAGGACTGAAAACCCACGTAGTCTTTTTCTCACTTAATGTGATTTTATCCTATAGATGCCTTTGCTGCTAATTAAAGTTTCTTTTTCATTAGGTATCTCCTGCTTCTTATAAACTCCTAGAAGTGAATTGTCCCTGACAATGCTGCCTTAATCTCAAGTGAACCACCAGCATAGCTTGCTATATGCCCATTTCTTTAGCAGTTAACTAGGAAGCTATTTCATATCTCCTGTATTGAGTATAAAGTACTGTGTTGAGACAACTATATACATCTTTATACCTTAAGCAACCTATTCTCTACCAGACTAGTACCTAAAACTTTCTTACTTCCCACTTGGCTAAACTTTCCAATACATGGTTTTTCTCAGCTGTAGAATTAAACAGTATGCTTCAAATTCTTGGGAGGGTTGTTGTTTTTTTTTAATACCTTGATTTTCTCAGCATTATCTATAAAATTAAAGTACTTAATCTATATAGCCAAATAATGTTATACACTTATAAGATACTATATTGTGTATAGATTGGAAGTGGGCTATGTAAAATCTACTTTTGTATTTTAATTCTTATACTTTTTTTCCCCATCTTTCCCCTTAGATTTCCTTCATGGATACATTTCATAGCATTATTATGTGATGTGAGAAGTTTTTTGTTTTTTTGTTTTTTTTTTGAAGTAACATGGATTTTATACTACAGAATCAAGAGATTGGCTTTATAGGAGAAATTGATTTATAAAAAGTGGTACAGGTTTTTGTAGATAACCATGACAACATCCCATATGAATGGGCATGTTACTGAGGAATCAGACAGCGAAGTAAAAAATGTTGATCTTGCATCACCAGAGGAACCTCAGAAGCATCGAGAGATGGCTGTTGACTGCCCCGGAGATTTGGGCGCCAGGATGATGCCAGTGCGTCGAAGTGCACAGCTGGAGCGCATTCGGCAGCAACAGGAAGACATGAGGCGCAGGCGTGAAGAAGAAGGGAAAAAACAAGAACTTGACCTTAATTCTTCCATGAGACTTAAGAAACTAGCCCAGATTCCTCCAAAGACTGGAATAGATAACCCTATATTTGACACAGAGGAAGGAATTGTCTTAGAAAGTCCTCATTATGCTGTGAAAATATTAGGTAAGTAAGTACAGCAGTAGAATAGAAAATGCTTTACTTTTGTTTCTCTTGCCTTAACATGAATGTGTACAGGAAGGAAGAAGAGTATAATAAAATGTAAGTAGTAGCAGTTTGAATTCAGACCAAGATAAGTTCTTTTCTTGCAAAGGCCGTATAACCAGTCATCATCATTGTTTACTTTTAGTCACATAGAGCTAAAGCGTGTGGCTAAAATGTTCATTCATTACAACATGGATTTTAGATAAAATCTTTGAATTAATAATTTCCTCATGTGGGCTAACATAGCCTTGAAATTCACCTTTTATTTCAAACTCAAACTTTTATATCAAAATTACTGAAAAGCAGTTTCAGATTTTGAATTTCTGATTGCCTTGAAGTTCGTAAAATTGTAATGAAATTACTATCTGTAACTTATAATCTTTTTGGTTTTCTTTAATTAATGACTGCCAATAAGAAGTGGAGCTGTTCCTATGGCATCATATACATAAAACATGGCTCAAAACTTCCAAATTCCATTCTGTAGGGAAAAAAAAACAAAACAAAACCTAGCGCCATGAGTTATTAGTAGATATAAACAAAAAAGAAATCTGTGACCAAATAAATTTTGAGAACAATGGGTTAAATAAGTTAAACCTCTTACTACAGGACTTCAGACCCTTTAGAGTGCTAATATGCATTATGAGCCTGCAAGGGAGATTCAAATATGTTTCCAGAGTTAGAATATTTTATCATTGAATTTACTGTCTTCCCTTCCTACACATAAATGCACACATGCGTGCATACACACACATACACACACACAAATTGATCAGTGAACTGGTGTTAGAGATGTATGTTAATTTGTGTTCTCTTAAAACCAGGCTAACTGGGGGTGCCTGGGTGGCTCAGTGAGTTAAAGCCTCTGCCTTCGGCTCCGGTCATGATCCCAGGGTCCTGAAATGGAGCCCCGCATCCGGCTCTCTGCTCAGCAAGGAGCCTGTTCCCTCCTCTCTCTCTGCCTGCCTCTCTGCCTGCTTGTGATCTCTATCAAATAAATAAATAAAATCTTAAAAAAAAAAAAAAAACCCAGGCTAACCGAAGTTAAGTATTCTATTTTGCATTTATTATTTATAGATGTGAAAATAGAGCTACTTCCACTTTTCTGTGGAAGGAGAGACTTTTCATTGTTGTTTTGCCATTCATTTAAGTGTCTATTGAGCTCTGTACTCATTCCATGCTGTGGGATATCTATAATAATTCTATTAACAGGACACTATAATCTTCATTTTGGAAATAAATTGAAATTGAGTTAACTCAGTGTTTAAGATTTCAAGCTAATAAGTGGTAGGGCCAAGTTTGAATTTGCTTGATATAGATATGCAGTTGGTGTACTTCAGAGAGTTTAAGAATGATGTCCATCGTGTTCTTCACTCACTTGATCAGAGCTCTTGCTAGTAGGAATGGAACACCTTTTTGTAGTTTTCCCAAAATAACCTTATATACTAGATTTGTATATATGATATTTTCCTCCCAAAGTCTCTTTGTTCTAAGTCTGAAGCAGTTTCTACTACATCCCATCATCATCTTCATTAAAATTTATTAAGGAACCATGTTTCGTGAGAGAAAGTAATGTGTATGCTTCTCTGTGTTTTAAATCAGATGTGTTCAGTGATAGTGAAGTCTGGTAAATGCCTTCAGGTACTATAATTATACTGAAAACAGGGAGAGAGCATCTCCCTTGTTGTCCTACCCACCGCTATCTTGCAGTGTATTCCATAAACCTCTCTCTCCTTTAAAAAGATAATTACAGTGAAAACAGAAAAAATACATATTTTCAAAATATATTTACCTGAAGGGATTTTATGCTCTATTTCCCAAAGAGTTCTGTTAGAGTAAAAATATTTAATTCCCGATTACCTCTTACTGGCCCTCATCTCCCACCACTCTGTTATTTTTGTTTTTGTTTTTATTTCTTTGAGATAGGGAACACAAACAGGGCAGGAGGGGCAGAGGAAGGCAGTGAAACAGGCTCAGCACTGAGCAGGGAGCCCGACACAGGCCTGGATCCCAGGACCCTGGGATAATGACCTGAGCTGAAGGCAGATGCTTAAACAGCTAAGCCACCCAGGCGCCCCTCCATTGTTTTTTATTCAAATATTGTAAATATTCTCTCTGACTTGGAAAATGATTACATTGTAATGTATCCAGCCCAAGCCTGGACTGATTTTTCCTTTTTCTTTTTATTGGTTTTTGTTTAAATTTCTTTCAGATTAATGTATTTGTCCATTTGCTTTATTTAGATCAGGCAGAAAAATCCATCTAATAGTTAATATTCATGTACCCTCAGTAAAGAAACAAATACAGCTTAAGCCAGATTTGCTTTAGTGAAACTTTTTCTTGCCTAAGCACAGAAGATTGGAGACATTTCTCTCAAATTTTTTTGCTTTTTCTGATTTCTGTTTATATGTTACTTATCTAACTTTCCTGCAAGTGTAGATTAAAGGACAGCTGTATTTTCTTCAGCTTGCATTCCACTGTGGTTTTCAGAAATACCTTTGTGCAATACCTTGAATTTAAGGTTATTTTACGTATTTTGTTTTAGAGTAGTTCAAAATGTAGTACCAGGGGCACCTGGGTGGCACAATTGGTTAAGTGTCTGACTCTCAGTTTCAGTTCAGGTCATGATCTCAGGGTCATGAGATAGAATGCCCCCCCCCCCCCCAGCCAACCCTCTGAATCCGGCTCCACGCCTAGCACAGAGCCTGCTTGAGATTCTCTCTCCCTTTCACTCTGCCCCCCATCCTCATGTTCCCTCTCTCTTAAATAAATAAGTCTTTTATTATTATTATTATAACAGGTGTTTGTAATTCAATTTTTGAATAGGGGGATACTTAATATTTTGAGAAATAAGTAATATATTTAATGTTGATAGACTCAACACAAATGTGTTAATTTTAGGAAACAAAAAGTTAGTAAAAGTTACAGAGTTATTGCCAGTCAAAGCTTCACTTTTGGATGTACTGAGTTTTAAGTTTTCATTTTAAAATGAAGCGTAATAGCTTTGTACCAAACATTTTTTCCCTGTACAATTTGCTAACACATCAAACTACAACAGAAGTACTCCCTTAAAGTTATGTCTCCCTGCCAGCATTTTGATTAATAAACACATGCCAGAGGCAACTTCTCAGCCTCTTTCACAGCCAGAAACAGCCAGCCACCTTTGTTTTAAATGAGGAAAGGATGCAACAACTGATTTCTTTCTTTGAAAGAGAACCATCAGTTTCCAATGATACATCATCATTTATCTGTGAGTAGAGAAAATACTGTATTAAGAATTGAAAATGTGTTTGGAAGGTTGGATACTTTGGGTAGTTGTTTTTAGTGAAAGGATTTATAAACTAGGCACTGTTTAATAATAAAAATGCAGGGATGGAATTGATAGAAAATATTTAGAAAGGATGAACTGAACTTGCTTGTTTAAAAGCAGTCAGAATCTTATTAAAAGGGGCACCTGGGTGGCTCATTCTGTTAAGCATCTGCCTTGGGCTCAGGTCATGATCCCAGAGTCCTGGGATCAAACCCCGAATCAGGCTCCTTGCTCAGCAGGAATCTGCTTCTGCCCCTGCCCCTCATCCTACTATCCTACTTGTGCTCTCTCAAATAATAAAATCTTTTTTAAAAATTTTAGAATCTTATTAAAAGTTAGAAACTGGTGATTGAGAATTTAACTTCAAATAAATAATATTAATATTCTAAATTATAAGAATTTTGATATATTAGGGAAGCTTTCCTTAAAATTGGCATGAGTTCTTAAAATTTGGCTTTGCTTCAAATAAAATCTCAGTGTCTTTGTTCTCTTTCATAAGCAAAACAAACTACTTTGTGAGGGAAATTCTGAGAAGATAACAAAGCAGGTTAGAGTAGGATGAAATAAAGTAGAATCATTTTTCAGATACCTCTTGATTGCACGTGCCACTGCTTTTGTTTTTTATTCACATAGAAGTAGTTTTGGTCCAGGGTTACAGACAAGTAAATAGAATAGATTATTTAAAGGGAATAAAGGAGGAAACCTTGTCACCTGTCACATATGAAGAGACCTTAGGAAAGGCATATCCACCCACCCACACACACCAGTGATGAGCTATCTGTTTTGTGGTTAATAAGGAGACCCTTGAACTTTGTAATTAGGGGCTTTCTAATTCATACTGGATGCTATTAATATGAAGATAAAAGGTACCCCAAGGGGCAGAAAACTAGGGTGAGTAAAATACTTCATTATATTAATTAATAGCATGTTTCAGTCTTGATTAGTGTCTACATATTTTTGCCATGTCTCTGAATATTCAGCAGTAAAGACAGTAATAGTTTTCCTGTATTTGATGTTAACAAAGTAAAACACATCTTCCAGATTTCTTTCTGTTACTGACTTCTGACTAACCGTGGGTTATACTAGAATTGTGATAAACGTTTTTAAAGATTGGCTTTCAGTAAAGTTTATTTATTTAAAGTCAACAAACACAATTCCAATGCCAATAAACCTTGAGTTCAGCTTACTTCTGAAAAGCTAGTAATTATTAAATTTTTCCTCAGCTGCTATAGATGTTTCCAGGCTCTTTTAGTCATACTTTGAGGAAGTTTATTTTCCTGGGAGTAGCATAATTAGACTTATGAGTACTAGATTTAATGTTTAAAATGTTGGGTCTGTTTGAAAATTTTCTGATTTGTTCAGATTGCTAAAATTAGAGCTAATCTAGAGTAAAGATTAGGAAAATTAATTATAATATATGTAGTCATGTAATGTTTGGTTGTTAAGTGTGCGCAATTCTGAGAAATAATTAACTGCTATATCAGTCTTTGACACATTGCATCAAAACTTCATTTTACTTATTAAGTAATAATTGATTTTAGTTTTTGCCCTTTTGCAAAGACTTGCATCATTATATCATGATATGTTCAAAAGTGCAGGACATCAGTCAGTATTGGAAAGGGATATCTAGAGTCAGATGTAGAGTTTAAATACTTTTTATTTTCATATAGTTGCTATTGACTTTAGACAGTTTACTTAACTTTTCTAAGCCTCAGCTTCTGGATTTTCTTGAGAACCAAGTGAAAAAATGTAAATAAGTATGTGGCACACTGTACATTTGACTAAAATTTAGTTTTTTTATTTTATTTATTTATATGGGGGGCAGGAGGAGGAGCAGAGGGGAAAGAATCTCAAGCAGATTCCATGCTGAGCGCAGAGCCGAACGTGGCCTCAAATCTCACAACCCTGAGGTCATGACCTGAGCAGAAACCAAGAAGCATTTAACCAGCTGAGCTACCCAGGCACCCTAAAATTGAACTTTTGTAAGAACTTGAAGCCATCAGAGATCATCTAGCCTTTTAGTCCATGAAGTTAATTTGTGGATCTTAACCAGTAAATTTTCATTTATTTTTAAAGATTTTATTTATTTATTTATTTGACAGAGAGAGATCACAAGTAGACAGAGAGGCAGGCAGAGAGAGAGAGAGGGAAGCAGGCTCCCTGCTGAGCAGAGATTCCCGATGCGGAACTCGATCCCAGGATCCTGAGATCATGACCTGAGCCGAAGGCAAGCGGCTTAACCCACTGAGCCACCCAGGCGCCCTCATTTTTTTTTTTAAATAACAGATCTATTAAGATATAATTCATATGGTGGCCTGGGTGGCTGCTAAGCATCCAACTCTTGGTTTCAGCTCAGGTCATGATTTCAGGGTCATGAGATTGAGCCCTGTGTTGGTCTCTGAGCTTTTCTCCCTTCCACCCTTTCCCTCTACCCCTAAACCCACTCACTTGCACACTTTCTCTCTCTCTAAAATAAATAAATCTTTAAAAAAAAAAAAAAAGATATTCATATACAATAAAATTAACTCTTTTAAAGTTGTGTAATTTATGAGTTTTTAGTATATTCGTAAGATTGGCAACCATCACCACTGTATAATTTCGGATTGTTTTCATTAAAAGAAACTACCCATTAGCAGTCACTTCTTAGTCTCTCCTCTCCCTAACAACCCTAGTCCACTTTCTTTTTATAGATTTGTTTATTTGGGACATTTTCTATAAGTCAGTCATACAATACATAACCTTTTGTGACTGGCTTATTTTTATGTAGCATATTATTTTCAGGGTTCATTGTGTTATAGCATAGACTAGTACTTCATTCCTTTCCATGGCTGAATACTCTGTTTTATGGACATGCCATATTTTGTTTATCCATTCATCTACTGATGGAACATTTGGGTTGTTTCCAGCTTTTGGTTTGTTGTAATAGTGTTATGAATACTCACATACAAGTTTCTGTTTGAACACCAATTTTTTATTTCTTTTGGGTATATAATAGGAATGGAATTGCTGATCATATGGTAATTCTATGTTTAAGTTATTGAGGATTCCAGAATATCTGTATTGTTTTGTGTCCTTACCAGCAATGTGTGAGGATTCCAGTTTCTGTACATCCTTGCTTCTACTTGTATTTTATGTCTTTTAATTTTAGCCATCCTTCCAATCAGTAACTTGTTAAGAGCTAGAATAAACTATAAAACATTAAAATATATTGCACATAGGTATTTATAAATCTTATATTTCAAATAGGTTTGTATATGCTGGGTTAAAATAAAATATATATACTTTTTATTTATTTATTTTAAAGGTTCTATTTATTTATTTGACAGAGAGATCACAAGTAGGCAGAGAGGCAGGCCAGTGGGGGTGGGAGGCGGGGTGGAAGCAGGCTCCCTGCTGAGCAGAGAGCCTGATGCAGGAGTCAGTCCCAGGACCCTGAGATCATGACCTGGGCTAAAAGCAGAGGCTTAACCCATTGAGCCACCCAGGTGCCCCTATATACTTTTTAATGAATTGCCAACAGAAGTTTGAGAAATAATATACTACTCAAACCCACTCATTTTATAGAAAGGCCCGGAGACTTGTAGTGAGTTGTCCAGTGACAGATAATGCAACTAACAAGTGATGGAGCAATAATTAGGACCCAGGTATTCTCAGCCCAGATTTGGGGCTTTAGTTACAGTTTTTCATTGTCTTACCATTTTCAGGGGTAAGATTTTTCTGTGCTTTGTCTCTTAACTGTCGTTGCCTATATACTTAACTGGTATTTGTTTTTAATTTGTAACCAATTTTTTAATGAGTAATTACTGTTCAGGATTTTTCATGAGCTTCTGATATATTTTTTTTAAATATCATTTTGACTTGGCCCACTAATGACCAAAATTCAAAGATCTGAATTTTTGTTCTTAAATTTGAAAAAAAAAAAAAAAAGAAAAAGTCTACCTTTGTTTAAGCAAAGCTTTCCTGAATGAATGTTCTAATTTTGATTCAGCAGATAGATATACTGGAAACTGATACAATGTCTTCATACTCAGAAATACTAAGGTCCTCATCTGAATATTCAGTTTGACTGTCTAATTTAGGAGAAAAGGAGAAATATTTAAAAGTTTCAGGAAAAAAGTTATAAAGTTAGTTGAAACCTAGAAATTTCTGAGGATAGGTTAAATAAATTGTATTATCTGAACAATGAGATAGAGGATTCTTACGCTAGAATAGATCTCTAGGAACTGTCTCCATTGGGGTAAATGATAACATAAGTTAAAATAAGCAAAGTTAATCCAGATAGGTGGTTATCACCACTACTTTGAAAGTTCCTTAGAACTTTCAAGATGGAGATTCCTTAGCTTCTTTGGTAATTTTATTTTTTAACCTTAAAGCCAAAAATTTCTCCCATATGACTGTCTAAAATCTTGGGTATTTAAAGATAGAATTCCAGATAGAGCAACTCTTGGCTTTTGCTTACTGTTGCCTAATTTAAATCTTCATTCTTGGATCTTAGGCTACCAGGAGAAGACCAAAGGGAAAGGAGAAGATGCAGGGGATAGATTTATGTACATGTTTGTATTTATCTGATTAATTGTATTCCAATGCCAAATATAATTTTTAGGTAATATGTAACAGATAATATAATAATAGGTAATATGATACATTTAGATAAATAATTTAAGTGTTATAAGAAATGTTAGAGAAGATGATGGGAACTTAAATAATTTCTACTGAGTATCAAGAAAGAGGAACTAGATCTAACTGTGGGACAAAGAATTTAAACTAGAGCTAAAGAACTTTCTTGTAGGGAAGCTGTAGCTGACTAGAATTTATCATCAAAGCCACATTTGCTTGCCTTTGCCTTCTCCTCTGCCATGTCCCCTTTTCTGCCCTCCCTCTCTCCTGCCTTACTATGGTTATGTCTCTGCTGCAATACTCCCTTCTTTGTCCACTTCCCTCTCTGCACTGTGTCATTCTTTCTCACTAGCCCTGTGATTCTCCTTATATCTTTCTATTTTCCTGTCCATCTCATGTTTATCCTTTTGTTTCCCCTATTGTGTCTCTGCTTATGGGAGTGGAGTCTGTATTCTCTGGATTCTGCCCTCTCTTTATTGTGTATCTTCGTTGTTAATTACAGAAGAGGGTGTGTATTTGACAGAACTGATGTAGTTGTATCTGATTGGATTTTTAAAAATGCCTTCTGGAATTGTACAGAATGTTTCATTTGTTTTAAGTGAACAAATATAACCTGCATCAGGCAATGGAACATTTCTTTAAGTGTCTACAAAAATAACTGTTCTTGAATAATGATTATTTGTAAAGTGCTTTTAAAGATGTACAATATAAAGGTGCCTGGGTGGCTCAATTGGCTAAGCATCTGACTTCAGCTCAGGTCATGATCTCAGGGTTCTGGGTTCGAGCTCCACATCAGGCTCCCCACTCAGCAGAGTCTGCTTGTCCCTTTCCCTCTGCGCCTCCTCACACTTGAGCTCACTCTCTCTGTCTCTCTCTCTCTTTCAAATAAATAAAATCTTAAAAAAAAAAAAAAAGATATACCATATAGGACCTAAGAGTTTTTTAACCTACAACTAAATATTCTGACCTTTGAAATTAAGAATTTTATATGAAACTTTTTGAAATGTGAATGAGAATGTGTGTCAAAGTGAGAAATCCCTGCATTGGTGTTACAGTAATTTTTCATTAGACATCAACTTTAATATCAAAGAAAAGACCCTTTGTCAGAAATACATTGAGAATTTTCTAGTAAAGAACTGAGTAAAGACTGAACTCATTTCATTTATCATGATCAGTATTTTAAGACTAATGCTGTAGGTATCTGTTGCTTCTTTGTGATTTTAAAACTTACTGGATAGAGGCAGTATCATTTTTAATGTCTTTTAAGTTGATAAGCCTTTTTTAAAAAAGGCTTTTAAGAAAACACTGATTTCATCAGAGGGTTTGTATCACTTAGTATTTCGTATTTTGTCTTTAAATACTCATTTGTTTCAACTACATATACTTTAGTCCTTATCTTCCAGTCAATCTACATGTATTTAATGAAGTTTTAAAAATTCACTGAGTGTCTGCTAACTTAATCTTTTCTACTTGTTCACCAAACATTTTTAATGGAAGTATTTGGATCTGAAGGATGAGAGTACTTTAAGCAGCTTTCCTGCATGGTATTATAAAAGTAGCATTTGCAGGGTGACTAAAACACATGGATTATATGCATTATATGTATGAAGATGCACAAACAGCTAGAGAAAATTCTTTCTAAACATATGTGGTAAGATAGCTAGAAGGAATAAGCTCCTCTGAATACTGACCTGGGTACATTACATGCTGCTATACTGGGCAAAAGACATCTCGGGACAGCTTTTCCAAAACAGATAAATAACATAAGCAAGTCCTAGAATCGGGGTGGGGCGGGGGAAGGAGTTTATCTTCTTTATTCCCTTGGTGTGGCAGAAAATCATTGCCTTAAAAGTTTGAAGAAGTGGATTCTTCTTCCGGGTGCCATTTTTTGTTTATGGCTTAATTTTCTCCAGAGATTTGATCTGAATTACGTATGTCTCTAGTTTGGAGAGTTTGAGATTGTTTTTTAAATTGGGAAATGTTTGTCAGGGGTGTTATGAGGATTAAATAAAATCCCACATATGCATATAATATGATATTCTATATCTTATTACTTAGTAATGGCAGTGACTAAAATGTAATTTGGGCCAAATATATATTTGTAGTTTTTCAAAAATGGTTGTTAGTGTTTAAAAGCTGAGCTTAAGTACAAGTGATCTCAATTCAGTCTGATAATATTGATTAATGTAATAAGTCTAAAGACAATTCCTAAGAAAGATAATTTCATTGGAAGATTTTACTAATTAAACAACAAAAATGTGACTAGGACTTAAAGAGGTGAAAAAGAATGTAAAAGTTGGAAAGAATGTTTAAATGTTTAAATTGGTCTTGATGTTAACCTAATGATCTCGAACGTTGAGCCCCGTTAAATGTTTTTATATTTCTGGCATTGGCAAGGTCCTTAGGTTTCCCACAATGCATCACTTATGTAGGTAGGTACTCGGTCATTAGCCTGTTTGGGACTCTTTTGTATTATTATGCATTACAGCTTTCCTGTTCCTGTAGATCTGATCTTATTCCCTGACCTACTGAGTGAAAAACATTTCCAGTTTGGCCTGGAGTTGTTTGGGTTTTTTTCCTCCTGAATTTTAAATTGTTCCATGGTCTTTGTGGCTTTAGAATTCATTATGCACAAATAGCCAGATTTCATCTTTCTCTGGAACCTGCATTCCCTTACACTCTCCGTTTTTGGGCTAACAACAAAATTTCCTATTTCCTATCTGAGCAGTGTCTGAACTATGAATTGATCTGAAATAAGGTCATTGATTTCAAGTTGCATCTCTCATTAAGTCGTTCCTAGTTTGAGTTACTCTTTCTTACTTTTCCTAGTTTTTCTCTATGACATATGACTACACTATCTTATTTTATACTTAAAATATTCTAAATATGAGAATTATATGCTGTGCTTACCACAGAGCAAAAAAGGGCAACAAAAACTATTTGTCAACAAGGAAATAGAATAACTATAAAAAACAGACACAAAAACTCAATATAGCAGTCATTTAGTATAGAAGAAAATACTTCGTCTTAAGTATACCATGTCTTAAAATATTATAGTAACTGATGTAATAAAGCCTTTAAGTTAGTGGTTCTTAACCAGAAGGGTACATTATAATAAACTTAAAATCAATACATAATATTTATATTTAATGACATATCATTCAGGAAGACACAGGAGATTCTGATTGTATTTGAGATAGAACTCAAGACTTATCTTTGCAAATTCTCTTATTCTCATAAATATCCTCGATTAAAAAATCATTGCTCCACGGGTATCTGGGTGGCTCAGTGGGTTAAGCCTCCGCCTTCGTTTGGCTCAGGTCATGATCCCGGGGTCCTGGGATCAAGCGTCACATTGGGCTCTCTGCTCAGCAGGGAGCCTGCTTCCCTCTCTTTCTGCCTGCCTCTCTGCCTGCTTGTGATCTCTTTCTCTGTCAAATAAATAAATAAAATACTTAAAAAATAAAAAATCATTGCTCTGATAAAGTAAGAAAAGGTAGTTACATTCAGTATGTTCTGCATAACACTTCAGGGATATTTATATAATCAGTATAATTCCAGTCATTAAGAAAAAAAGAAAGAAAACTAAGAAAAACAGGCAAAAGATAATTAGAAAGTAGATGAAAAAAGAAATACGAATGACTGCTAACCTTGTGGAAATATATTTAATCTCACTATTATTCAGAGAAACATTTTCTTTCCTATCCAGATCACAAACAATGGAAAAATTAATAATCCTTAATTTGGCCTGTTTGTAGGGGCAGGCGCTCAAGTTAATTACTGGTAGGAGTATGAGTTAGTAGCAGTCTGGAGGGCAATCTGTGAATATGTACCAAAGTTTTAAATGTTTTTATTATCTGATCCGTAATTTTGGGTATTTGTTCTAAAGAAATGGAAAATAACAGATTGCAAAACATTTACTCTGTAACCTATGTAGTTAAATCAGCATTTAAAAAAAAAAAGTTTGAAAGGCTGTATGGTATAACAAATTAACACCAGTAATTATAGCTGGAAGATAAAACAACAGCTTTTTTTTTTTTTTTTTTTTTAACAATGTCAGTATCGCAGTGTCCTTATGGGTGACTTTGGTACCAGGAGAGATTAACACAGAAGTTCCTTTCCTTTAAAAGTTTCAATGTTCTTGGGGTTGAAGAAGACAATAGAGAGGTAGTTATATTTGGTTACAGTCAGTAGTGAGATCTGAAGCCCTTGGTTTTTCTCATTGCCCTGACAACCAGTCTGAGCTCTTTTAAACGATTACTGAAATTTTAAACAGGAATCTCGTTATCTACCCAGTGAAGTCTAAGTCCTAAGATTGTAGACAATTACTGCCTTAACTACTTTGTTGGTCTTGTGGTTCTTTTTCCTTTTAAGATTTTTAAATGTTTTCCTGTTTTGCTCTAAAGATACTCTAAGCCCATTGAATTCTTTATACTCTTAGGAATTCTTATACACTTAGGTAATTCTGTGCTAACCTCTTTGAATTTGATGGAATCTGATGTTCCATATTCTTTTTTTCCTCCCAGGTTTACTACATCATATTTGACAAATAAAATTTAAATGTATTTAAAGTGTACAATATGATTTGATGTATACATTGTGAGATATCTAGCACAACTAAGTTAATTAACACAACCATAACTTCAGTTACTGTGTTTGTGTGTAGTATGGGAATGCTTAAGATCTACTCTGAGCAAAATTCAGGCACACAATGCAGTATTATTGACTATATAGTCATCATATAGATCCTCAGAACCTCCCTTAAAAGCAATAGTTTGTACTCTGACAAACATCTTCCAGTTTTCCCTATCTATATTCTTTCTGTCTAGTGTTCTAGATATTATCTTAGCTTGTGGTTAAATTCTAGCTACTTTTCAAGTTTTATTTAGCTCTGGGTCACATGATTGACAGTTTCGACTTTCCAGTTTTTCCCCCTAGTTATTTGCTGCTTTTTAAATTACTGAAGAGCATATCTATGTATTTTATAGAGGCTAAATCATATCTATGTATTTTATAGAGGCTAAATCTGTTTTGATTTGGGAGGAAAAGGGTGAGGAACCTCAAGAATCAACTGAAGAACTATTCAAGTCTGTGAAAGAATTTAAATTAGTAGTATTTAAGATACATGTATAAGAATCAGTAGCTTTTCTGCAAACTGTATGAAGAAAACTAACAAAAAGATTTAAGGTGAGAGGGTTTTTTCCATATGACTGTGTATAAGACAGTAGTGCCCACTTTAAGTTTTTCCAAGACTCATACAGGTTTAATTTCAGTCAGAATCTCAATAGACTTTTCTTTTTGGAGGAATGGGAGAGTGTGGGTGTGCCTTGAGAAAATTATTCTGTTACTCATTTTGAATAGTCAAGACATTTTTGAAAGAGTAACGAGCCAAGTACTTGTCATACCAATATGAGGAAAGACTGTAATGCTACTATAATAAGATATTGTGGTTTTGATAGACCAATGGACTAGAAACAGACCCTGTTATATATAAGAATTTGGTGGTATCATGAATTGGTGGAACAGTTAAGAATTATTCAATAAGTGGTGTTAGAATAATTGTTAATCACTTGGAAGAAAATAAATGAAGTTAAAGTTTCCCCTTAAATCTGTACCAAAGTAAATTCTAGATGGATTAAAGTTAATTATGAAGTAGAAGCTGTAAGAAGCCAAAAAAAAATGTAGGCAAATATTTAATGACCTAGCAGGAGTTTATAAGCACCAAAACAGTGAAAGAAATCACACAGGAAATGTGGATCATTCTTAACATATAAGAGTTGAAAACTTCTATAATAAAAGCTACCATAAGTATAGTTAACAGATACATGAAAAAACTGACAGACTATTTCTGACAAATGTAACAAAATGTATACACACATGCACACATCTACCTGTTGGGCAGAGAAGAAACAACTTGTGGCTCTTAAGCATTTTGGGATAACACTGTCCTGGAAAAATGCATGTGCTGCAAAAGCAAACTAACAGGCATGTACCACACATACATATGCCCACAGCTTTCAATATAATTTTAGGAGACTCAACAAGTTTCACAAGAGTTTTATGGACCACAAAGAAGTGCCTGGTAAATATGACTAAACCTCACCCTCTCCATTAAATAAATTTGTTTTATAGATCTGTAATGTTGAATATTGTTGAAAATATTGCTAATGGGATGTAAATTAGTAGAACTTCTCTGGAAAGCTGTTTGGTTTTTAAAATGTCAGAATCTTACTTAAAAATTCTATTTCTAGGAGCTATTTTAAGAAAACTTCAGACTCTCAAATTTTTATTCAACTATGATCATTATGTATTGAAATGCTTATTATTTATAGTAGCAAAAAATTAGAAGGAAGTAACCTGAATGCTCAACTTTAATGTAATGGTAATTTAAAATATGGTTTAGCCATGCAACGGAGTATAAAACATTATATATAATGTTTTAAAAAGAGTACTTGGCAACGTGGGAAAATTATTAAAATAAACTGTTAAATGAGAAAAGCAAATACTCAAAGATATTTTTTTAAAAAGTTGTTTCTAGGTGATTGGACTGTTGGTGGTTTTAAATTTATTTCTGTATTCCTCATTTTTATAGTGAGTATGTATTTTATACTTCAGATGCTTGGGGAAAATGTTACTCTATTTTGTATAATTTTTTGAATTTTACTTAAGAATACATAAAACGATAGTGAGTTAATTCTCAAAAATATATGCAACAGTTTTTTTTTTTTTTGAAAACTTGATGCTTCAAGAAAGTTTATCTTAAAACACGTGTTGAATTAAGACAGAAACAATTAATTTTTGGATACCTTTTCCTTCTCCTACTAGAAGTGGAAGACTTGTTTTCTTCACTTAAACATATCCAACATACTTTGGTAGATTCTCAGAGCCAGGAGGATATCTCACTGCTTTTACAACTTGTACAAAATAAAGATTTCCAGAATGCATTTAAGATACACAACGCTGTTACAGTACACATGAACAAGGCCAGTCCTCCTTTTCCTCTTATCTCCAATGCACAAGATCTTGCACAAGAGGTATGTATTCTGAACATCTGCTGGAAGTATACAAGCTAATTGTTAGTGATAGTAAGGGAGTATTATTGGAAAATACTGATGTGAATGTAAGTCTTGTTTGAATTAATTACTATTGAGCTCATTTTAATAACTTGTTAGGAAATTGCTATATGAATTTTATCCTGAAAAAATATATACTCAAAGTCAGAGCCTTGTTCCATGAGAAGTGTTTGTTCTATATATAAAATCACATGTTTGCATAGTAAGGTAAATATTTGTCTAACTTAATAAAGGGAAGTTTTTTAGTCCTTTTATAAGTGTATAGTTTTATTTTAAGCATTATACATTATAAACTGAGATGAGTACTAATGAGATTAAGTTCTATATGATAAACAGGTGTCCTAAATGTATAACTTCTAAAATTTGTTGCTTGTAAATATTTTGAAGTTTTTCCTGTATACAAACTCTATAGAATTCCAAAAAATTAAATTTTAATGTATGGTGAGAGTTTCTTTCATTAACATTCTGACTTTGAAGTTCTAGTTTCTGCTGTTCGTTGATGTTGGTATTTAGGTCTAATGTATTCTGCAAATGTCTTTTAAATTGAAGATTTTAAAAAGATCTAAATAAGCCATCTCCTGTTTTTTGGGGGGATGGAATGCTATCCATATAGGATTTTAAGTTACTTTGATATTATAAAAACTAAAAATTCTGGAAGCCTACCAAATAAATCTATTTCATTGAACCCAGACACAAGACAGAAAATGGGCTCTGGGGAAGGGTAGGACTTTGAGACCTACAGGCCTTTAAAATATCTTAGGAGGCATTTTTTCAGATGAGCACAGAATGCATTTTCTTAGGTACATACAATGGACAAAAATCCTACGTGCAAGAGTGGCTGAGAGAAGTCTGACGTTACCCAGGGTAGGAGAGTGTGACCTAAGGACATATTCTAGAGAGGAAATTTTCTATCCACTAGAATTTAAAAGAGCTAGTTGAAACCCATTCTTTGTGCTCATCTTTCATTATTGAAATTAAATATGCAAAATTTTTCAAAAAATTATTCCTGTCATTTTACTTATCATAGTTGAAATGTTTTTTTCCAAAAATGGCTTTCCTTATAGAAATAAAAATAATCATTACTTTTATTTATTTACTCACAAATATAGGTAACTTTTATTGTGTAGGATAGGGAGGGATGCATATTAATTATGATCATTTCTTCCCTGTCTTTGTCTAACTGGGCCTTTGTTTTTTGAATAGAGCAATGGGTGGGAAAGAGAATGAGATAAGAGAGGCAAAAATTGCTCCAATTAAAGAAAGTAGCACAGACAACAGAAAGGGTGAAAAGAAAAAGGATAAGAGAGGCAACATTAGCTTAAAAAGTTTTAGGAGTTGAGTGCAAAGAACTACAAATGGCTTAAAGAGTTAAATGCTTTGGGAAAGAAAGAAAAGGTTTCTTCAAAAGAACTTTAAAAAATTAATTTGAAAATTAGTTTTAAGATAGTCAACATATTTACAAGGTTCACAATTTTAAAAGTACAATAAAGAGGAGACTTTCTGAACGTTTGCTATCATATCCTTAAAAATATGTTCAGTAATACTCAAGAATTGTGTTGCTTGGATGGTGGTTAGATATATGGCTGATAGTCACCTTGGGCTGAGACTGCTCTCAAATGAGTACAAACTGATGGACCTATACAGGGCCACAGTGTATGTGATTGTGCTGCTATGTGAATAACTTCCCCTGTTGCTGTGTCTGCACAACTGTGTGACAGCTCTAACTTAAGAGTGCATAACACTTAAGAAAAGTATATACTCATTTCATCTTTTTTTTTTACCTTTTTTTTTTTAACTCATTTCATCTTAGCAGAGTGTTAAATCTGATGACAATCCTAAAAATTTGAATGGATTCGTTGCCTTTATTTTACAGCTGGAAAAATGTTAGCAATCACCTAATTTAATTCGTTTTATATTTCTGAATATTGATAAGTGAGGTCAGGTGATATTTCGTGAGTGGCTTAAGACTAGGCTGCTCATCTGCCCAGTGCCAACTGTTTACACTTTAGCTTTTATAATTCCAGCCATTTTAATATGCACTGAAGAAATTATCTCATGCGTCAGTTGTATCATTTTTAAATGAAAATTGAAGTAAAACAGGACCAAAAAAATACAAACCTAGAAATTTAGCAAAAGAATATCCTAAAACATTAGGAAGTATTCTTTGTTTTTATAGCTTTTTTAAGTAGTATTTTTATAGTTTTGGGGTTAAACAGTAGGTATTATGTAATAGATAATAATGCCTATGAAAACTTCTTATATTGAGATCCACATTTAATCTTTGACAATCTAGAATATAAATAATCACAAATCAAGGGTTTTTTTTGGTCACTGAAGTGCTTTTATCAAGAAAAGGTTGAAAACGTGGGTTTCATTTAATGAACTTGTGCTTATTCAGTAAAAATGTAAGCCAGCAGACTACAAAATAGTATTTTATTTTATTAGTTGATTTTTGGGATATTGAGATATATATACATGTGCATACCTATATAAATACATATATATGTAACAAAAACTTGAATCTTAAAGAACTTTTATGAATTAATAAGAAAAAGACTATTCAGTTTTTTTTAATAGGCAAGGGACTTAAAGAGACACTCACAAAAAGAGAAAATCCAGATAGCCAATAAGGATGAAAAGGTGTTCAGATCATTAGCTAACAGAAATGCAAATTAAAACGAAATATCACTGCATAGACACCGAAATGACTAAAATTTTAAAAAGGGACTGACAATATCAAATATTGGTGAACTTACAGAATAGTTGAAACTCTTACACATTACTGGTAGAGTATAAATTGGTACTGCCACTGTGGAAAGTGTTTGGCAATCTAAAACTTAACATACCTATGTGTTATGACCCAGCAGTTCCATTTTGGGTATGTACCTGAGAGAAATGAAAACATATCAATACAAAGACTAAGTACAAATACTGGTTATAGCATTTACATAATAACTGGAGTCAACACAGGTGTCCATCGACCAACACAGGTGTCCATTGACCAGTGAAAGTTGAGTCTTACTGAGGAAGAACAATGAATAAAATATTACAGTCTGATGAGAAGTACTATGATGGCAGTGTTTGTAAGGTACCAAGAGCATGAGATAGGTGTACCTGATTTAAGGGGAGAGGATGGGAGAAAGGAAGAAATGTAGAAGGAAATTTAATTTGCTGAGTCTCGAAGGATGATTGATATATAGGAAGTCTAGGAAAGAGGAAAACCCGTTCCATTGGATTCGAAGATCATAGTGACTGAGGAAGTCTGGCATATTTCTTCAACAATGAGTAAAGGGTAGAATATAATCTTAAAAGTTAGAGTCCATATCCTGAAGGCTGGATAAGCCATATTAATAAGTTTAAATTTAACTTATTATGGATCTATGTTGCTAAATATTTTTAAATAATTAATTTATATGAATAGATGAAAGGAGAAAACCATATGATCAACTTGATGATGCAGAAAAGATACCTGAAAAAAATTTAGTACCTTTCCCTTGATGATGAAAATTCTTAGAAAGCCAGGCATATTGTGTTGACTTAATAAAAAAAAATAATATCAGTTATCAACAGGGAGCATCCTGTGTAATGGTAAAATACCCAACTTACTGCTTTTTAAGCCTGGAATAAGACAGTCTACGACCCTCACCTCTACTATTCAACACTCTCTAGAGGTACTAGCTAGTGCAGTGAAACAGGAAGAAGTAATGAAATACAAAGTTTTGGAAGAACAGCAAACCTATGAAGTTGTTTCTAATTTGAATAGGCTGAATTAATTTGAGGTAGTAAAACCTTGGTTCATTTGATATTTAATACAAAGCCTGTTAAAATATGGATATAATTTGTACGCATGCAAACATATCCTATTCAAACATGCATGTCAGAAATGTTGAAGAAATAAATTATTCAGAAAACTATCTTCAGGTGGTGGATAGATAGGTAATTTTCTATTTTGATGTGTTTCCCAAATAAGAAAAAGTCACTATAAAGAAAAGTTTAAAGCAAGAAATTTATAAGTTGTGTGAGGTCAAGAACGGAGGCATAAAGTATGGAGGCTGTTGTAATTGTCCAGATGTAAGATTTTGAATAGCAAGTGAATAAGAAGTGAAGAAATATAGAAGACTAATAGTATTGGACATATTGTTCCTATATGGAGGATAAACGTAAAGGGGGCATCAAGGATGACTTCCTGCCCTCTCTGATTGAGGTCATCAAACATTGAGTGCTGTTTGCCAGGCATTCTGCAAATAGCCAAATAACAAAGCTGAAAATAGTAAGTTCCATCTTCAATGAGCTCAGTCTAATCCCATCAATAATTTTAAATGTGTTCAAACTTATTGAGTATACATGTTATCTAAGCAAATAGGATAGGACAGTTCGGGCAGCTGGGAGAGCTACATCATAGGGAGCATTCATAATCATCGTAGGAAGACAGCATGATGCATACAGAGAACGACAAACAGTTTAGGGCTGGCTGGTCCAAAAAGGTTAAGGCATGAGGAATGCCAGGTGATAGGACTGGAAAAGAAGCAAAAGTCAGATGATGCTAAGGAACTTGGGCTTGATCCTGTAAATGACAGCCAGCAAGACTCAAATGTTAATATTTCTATTCTAGAATTGAACAGGATATTTAATGACAAGGGAAAATAAAATATTTTTTAAATTAATATCAAATCAAAGGACTTACAGAATTGTTTAAATAGCATGATCACCTTTCACTAAAAGTAAGTGTAATGAATAAACAGATTTTCCCATAGTTTTGGGGTTACGGGCATATTTTTTTTGGTAACCAACTTTATTGATACAATTTACATATGCTTAAAATGGGCGCATTGATTGAATAGTTCAGTATGTTTTGACATATACACCTGTGTTATCAATCTGTCACCAGATTATAGAAACATTTGTGATTCCACTAAGCTCCCTTGTGGCCCTTTACAAATAATAACCACCTCCCTCCCACTCCCCAGGCCCTCGGCCTTCACTGATTTGTTTTCTGTTTTTACAAATTTGCCTTTTCTGGGCATTTCATATAAATGCAGTAAGATAATACGTAGTCTTTTATGTCTGACTTTTTCAAATTCATCCATGTGTCACATATATCAGATTTTGTAGCTTCTTGCTGAGTAAGTAGTATTCCATTATATAAGTATCCCATGGTTTGTTTAACCACTCACCTATTAATGGATGTTTGAGTTATTTCCTATTTATCATTCTAGTGGATGGGTAATGGTATATCTTTTTATTTTATTTATTTTTTTTTTTTAAAGATTTTATTTATTTACTTGAGAGAGAGACAGTGAGATAGAGCATTAACGAGGAGAAGGTCAGAGAGAGAAGCAGACTCCCCATGGAGCTGGGAGCCTGATGCGGGACTTGATCCCAGGACTCCAGGATCATGACCCGAGCTGAAGGCAGTCGTCCAACCAACTGAGCCACCCAGGTGTCCCTGGTATATCATTTTAGTTTGTACTCACATATATTGAGCATTTTTCATAGGCTCTTGCCCTATCTTCTTTTGTAACATTTTGTCAGATTTTTTCCCCATTTAAAAAGTTAGATTCTTGGTCTTAATGGAGTTGTAAGAGTTCTTACTGCATTCTAGTTACAGGTCCTTTTGTCAGATAATATCTTGAGAATTTTGGTAAAAACAAAGATAAGGATAGTATAGGAGGATATATACCAAATGAGTCTCTCTGGGTTTGAGGGTTATTATAATGACTTTTATTTCCTTCTTTTTGATTAACTATTTTCCAGTTTTTCACATTTAACATATACCATTTCTATAATTTAAAAAATTAGTTTAAAAATGAAAAACAGGGGTGGGGGATATCAATAGGGTACCTGGGTGATGGGCATTAAGGAGGGTATGTGATGTAATGAGCGCTGGGTGTTATATACAACTAATGAATCACTGAACTCTACCCCAGAAACTAATAATACACTCTATGTTAATGAATTGAATTTAAAATGTTTTCTTAAAGAAAAAAAGATTTTGAGTCTGAAAGAAAATAGAGAAAAATAGTGTAATTGGAAAAGGGTATTAGCTCAGGACAGTATTTCCTTTCTTTCTTTTTTTTTTTTTTTCCCTAAAGATTTAATTTATTTGAGAGAGAGAGTGTGTGTGTGACAAAGAGCACAAGCGGGGAGGAGTGGGAGAAGCAGGCTCCCACTGAGCAGGGAGCCCAATGTGGGGCTCAATCCCAGGATCCCAGGATCAAGACCTGAGCGGAAGGCAGACACTTCACCAATTGAACCCCCAGGGTGTCCCAAGAGGTGTTTTTTGTTTGTTTGTTTGTTTGTTTGTTTGTTTGTTTTGGGTATTTTCTTTTTAAAGATAAGAGATTAGAGCATTTTTATAGGCCAATGGAAAGGAAGCAGTACAATATAAGAATAGCCTTTTAATTCCTTAGTCCTTTGTAGAAGTAGTTGATGATATGTGAGGACACTAAAATAGGTAGCATCTGGACTAATAGGGAAAGGAAATAAACACTTACAAGGAGCTCTACGTTTCTATAGAAGGGAAGATCTCAGAGATGTTTGGGAAAGGATTTAAAAGTAAAAGAAAAGGAGTCTATATACAAAATTATTATCGAGTTGATTTGGTACACACTGTGTACCCTTAGTACATTTTTAATCCAGAATTTTCTTTTCAGAATTAATTTTTCCAGCTATCAAAAGTTCAGGATCAGGGACTATAAAGTTTATTTTATTTTATTTAAGATTTTATTTATGAATTTGACAAAGAGAACGTGTGCACAGCAGGGGTTGCAGCAGGGAGAGGAAGAGGTTCTGGCTCACAGAGCGTGGAGCAAAAGACACCTTATCTGAAAAAGCAACATTTAATTGCCCACAGTTTTGGGTTACTGCACTAGTCCATTAGTAAGGCTTTAATAGAATTCTTGAAGAAGATAATAATTGCTATGCTAGCTATGCTGTTTATACATACAGAACTCTACAATTAGAAACATGTTTGTCTAGGAACCAAAACAAGAAACAGGCTGGTTTGGGAACTGTCATTGCTTTGATCCACTTGTGGTCAAATGAGGTAATCCCCAAATAATCATCTCTTAGGTTTGATAGGGGAATTACTAGTAAAATGATTTAAAATAGCCAGAAGAAGTATTAGAGAATTACTGTTTTAATCGTGAGTTATTTACATAAAAAACACTATGTATGAATTTATATGTTTTAACAAATGGTGATAATTTTGTTTTTGTTAGCTGAATTATTGCATAGCACTCTTTTTGGTGGGTTATTGAGTGGTATTGATAACAGAGAACATATATAGAATCATATTTGGGGAAGAATAGTCCACAAAGCAAAATTTGTACCTTTAAATATTTGTGGTAAAAGAAAGAAGATTGAAAATAAATGAACTGGGGGTGCCTGGGTGGCTCAGTTAAGCATCCAACTCTTGATTTTGGCTCAGGTCATGATCTGACCTGGATGGGATGGAGCCTTGCATTGGGCTGCAAGCTCAGTGGGGCATCTGTTTGAGATTTCTTTTTCTCCTTCCCCCGGGCCCCTCCCCCACTAGCACTCTTCTAAATTACTACGTAAATAAAATTTTAAGTGAACAGAATATCCAGCCTAAATTAGAAATTTAAAAAGGGAATAAATTACAGCAGAGGAAAGGAATTGGATTATTTAAATAATTATTTAAATAATATTATATAAATAATTATTTAAACAACAGATTTAAACTTAGAAGCTGGGTTTTTGAAAAGTATAAGAAAGTAGAGAAACTTTTGACAAGTTACTATAAAGGAAAAAATTCCAGTAACATTAGGAAATCCACCCTTAAAAACTCTACCATGCCTAGATGATTTTATGTACAAGCTCTATCAAAACATTAAAGAACATATAATTCTTGTGTTAAACCATTTTAATACAGACTATTTCCGACCCAATGTACTAGGATAGTACAATCTAGATCCTAAAACCAGACCAGTAGTTTTGTAAACCAGTGTACATAACTGCACTCAACAAGTAGAGGCCGATCCAGTTTAGGCACGTTAACATAGAAATCTTAGAATAAATGTAACTATGAATAACTCACATCTAGAAATATATTAAGGTAGTAATTTATTGTGTGCCTAGGTACCATGCTAAGCAGTTTATATGGATTATCTGAATCTTTTAAGAACCTTGAATGGTAGGTGCCATTCTACAGATAAGGGAATAAAGGCTAAAAGAAATTCATCATAATCAAGTGGCATTCATCCTAGGAATACAAGAATTGCTCAACCTCAGATTTTTTAATGTAATTACCAGCACCTGTGACATGGTAGTTCCATTACTCTCATGTAAGTTATCTCGTTAGTCTGTGAGGCTTTAAAGTGTCATCTCTGATTTAAAATATAATTGTATAAACATATGATTTTATTTTATTTTTTTAAAGATTTTATTTACTTATTTGTCAGATCACAAGTAGGCAGAGAGGCAGGCAGAGAGAGAGGGAAGCAGGCTCCTTGCTGAGCAGAGAGCCCAATACGGGGCTCGATCCCAGATCCCTGAGATCATGACCCAAGCTGAAGGCAGGAGCTTAACCCACTGAGCCACCTAGGCGCCCCTAAATATATGATTTTGAAACTATAACCATTAACTGTTAGAATAGTTTTTCTTCTCTTATGTAATCATTATTAGTCTATTTTGTAGTATGCTAGAAAACCTTTCAAGAAGCAAGTCATTCATAGTTGTAAATACCAAAATCTAGTCTAATGTGTTTTTTAAATAAAGAATCCTGTTAACAATGATAACAAGGTTGAAAACTGTGTGAGAAGAAATACATTCCTTTTTTCTCTCACAGTTCTTTGTAGTGCCTTTCTTTCTTACAAGTAGTTTCTTACAAGTTTAAATTGTACCTTTTTTTAATATACCTGTGTAGATGTTGGTGATACTTCCTATAATCTAGGAAAAATAATCATATGTTTCTTAGGTACAAACTGTTTTGAAGGCAGTACACCAGAAGGAAGGACAAGAATTAACTGCTTTGCTGAGTGCGCCACATATTCAGGTAGAACATGAACAGAATGATACATGTGATTTTTCCAGTAGTCAAAGTCTCTGATAAGTCTCCTGGGGCTTGAAGAGACCTCAGACATTACCTCTGCAGCCTGTTTGGTTTATAACTCACACTGCAAAATAATTACTGTGTTGGAATAAATGTGTATATATACACACACATTATTTTTTGATTATATACTTTTATATTTAAAATTAATCACATTAGTTTTGAAATAACTTTGTTTCCTGTACAAAAATTCTTCCCTTTTTTGGTTGTATTTTCCATGTTGGGCCTTTAAATTGATTTTGTTATTATGAAATTCAATAAGTATTTAGGCTTTCATAACCCATCCCAGAGTTACCTTGCTATATGTAACATTTTTTTTAATAGCTATAAGAACTACAGGGTTGCATCTATACTTCAATTAGAAAATTTGGAAGCAGATCTGAATATACAAATAATTATTTTTTGTATATATAATAATATATATATAATGTGTATATATGTGTAATATATATTACATATATTGCATATAATGTAATTAAATAATCTTCTAAAGCTTAGAATATTAGTCTGCGTAATTAGATTAAATTCTCTCTACAGAAATAAATCATGCTGCTACTTCAAATGCTGTGTATTTCTTTGAAACAGGCACTTTTACTGGCCCACGATAAGGTGGCTGAGCAGGAAATGCAGCTAGAACCCTTTACAGATGAGAGAGTTTATGAAAGCATTGGCCATTATGGAGGAGAAACTGTAAAAATAGTTCGTATAGAAAAGGCTCGAGATATTCCACTGGTAAGTGCTCCACATCTCTGATCTGAGATCCTTTCTACACAGGGATCTTATGTATGGCAGACAGCTGAAGACCCCTGTACACTTCTAGTAGTTTTTCTTTCCTTTTCTTTTTTAAAAAGATTTTATTTATTTATTTGACAGAGATAACGCGAAAGAGGGAAGACAAGCAGGGTGAGTGGGAGAGGGAGAAGCAGATTCCCCGCTGAGCAGGGAGCCCCGGGTGCAGGCTCCATCCCAGGACCCTGGAGTCATGACCTGAGCCAAAGATAGATGCTTAACGACTGAGCCACCCAGGTGCCCCTAGGTTTTCTTTTCTGAGGTTGATTTCCTGGAGTTCTTTTATGTCCTTATATTGTCAGTTGAGAAAAATTTGTTCATCTTTTCTTACCTATAATTTGATGAAAATAATAGCTTGTAATACAAAGAACTGTGAGAGAAAAAAGGAATGTATTTCTTCCCACACAGTTTTCAACCTTGTTATCATTGTTAACAGGATTCTTTATTTAAAAAACACATTAGACTAGATTTTGTAATAATAGCTTGTAAAAAAAAAAAAGGGACAAGTTATCTGCTTCATTATTCTCCCAACTTTAAAAAAAAAAAGGTAATTAGAAATTCTCATCTTTGCACTTCATTAATTCTTTTGAGATACAGCTACTTATATAGTTTACATATACTTAGATGTATTCCTTAATGTTAATATTTGTTTAATTTAAAAAAATTTTTTGTTTTTGTTTAATGTTTTTATTTTTATTTTTTTCTTATATTCAGCTAGCTAGCATTTTTAGTGTTTTATATGTAAAACTTCTTCAATCGCTTTTCTAAGTCTGCTGCAGTTGCCTTAATTTTCTTTTATTTTCAGAGAAATAATCTTGAATCTTCATGTTTCAAATTAGGTCTTGAATAGTTTGGTACATAAAATAAGGACTGTATTTTATGGGCAGTTTATGTAACTAGGTTTTCCCCCCACCAGAAAAAAACGAACTGGGAAAGTTATAACAAAATTTTAAAATAAAAGTTTAGGAGAAAAATTTTACATATTCTGTCTACTTTTAAGCTTTATTCTGTGTTTCATATTTCAGTTTTTTAAGTGCTTATATTTCAGTTGTGAATGATACATTTTAATTTGAAATGGTGCTGCTATAATATTTAATATTTAATAATAAATGAGATTTTTCATCCCATAATCATATTCTGAATTTTTAAAAGGACTTTTATAGTTATGTCGTATACACTAATTATATCTTAGTATAACTATTTGAATAGCATCCAGCATATATAGAACAAATTTGATTTTAGGTCTTCACATTATTGTTAAGTAAGTGCATTTTTCTGTTGTTGTATACTTCAAAAGTCTGCTTGATTTTAGAATTCAAATGAAAACAGCGTGTCAGAAGCAGAAACTCTTGTGAGGAAAATGGTCAACTTTCAAAGCTAATTATCATGTTTAGTTGTGTAAAGTTCATTTTTTTCTCAAGATAAATGAAGGCTAATATTGTTGAATAGAAACATTTAAATGAAGAAATGTTTAATTAAAACGTACATTTTAAAATTAGATACTGGCTTTTTTTAGGGTGCTACAGTTCGTAATGAAATGGATTCTGTCATCATTAGTCGGATAGTAAAAGGAGGTGCTGCAGAGAAGAGTGGTCTGTTACATGAAGGAGATGAGGTTCTGGAAATTAATGGCATTGAAATTCGAGGGAAAGATGTCAATGAGGTTTTTGACTTGTTGGTAAGTTGATACAGAAGAATGACTGATAGGTTCTTAAAAGCTGGGTTTTTTTTTGTTATTTACTTAAAAATGCAATATTTAAAAAAATATTAAGAACATTAGACAATTTCTAGCCTAAAATTCACATGATATAATTATTCCCACAATATTTATTAGTAGAGTTTTATTTTGGTGTGGTTGCACTGATATTTTTTTATCTTGAGCTTTCTTACTTCTAGGTATATTTTATTTGCCTCTGAAATCAGTAATATAACTAATTATTCAACATGTATTTATTGAGTACCTGTTACATGCTAGCCACTACGAAAATAGTGACAAAACAAAGTCCATGCCCTCATCATTTTTTAAGTTCATTTTTTTTTTGTATTTTCTTCAACTGATTGGTCTTTCCTTAACAATATTAGGTAATAGCATGGTATTAATGTACACTGTCCAATATAATAGCCACTAGCTACATGTGCTAGTTATTAAGATTTAAATAACATTCTATTCCCCATTCTTACTGGCTGCATTTCAGGTATTCAGGAGCAGTACGTAGCTGAGGCCCTCTATATTAAGATACAGAACATTTCCATCATCGTAGAAGTTTTTGTTGGACAGTGCCAATATAATCAGAAAGCCATTTAAAGTTAGTCTTTGAGGGCAATTTATGATCACTTTGTATATATCCACACACCATATTCATAGTCTCATTTACTTAGCATCAGTGTTACAGTAGAATCTCTCCTATCTGCTGATGTTTGTTGAAGAATCTAGAAAACATCCTTACTTTCACCTATCCTCATTCATTGCTTTGGTAATGCAGTGTCAGTAGTTGTTTTTAGGCCTCGTTTTATTGGCTGTTGTCTCTCTTGAGCACTACTCCCTGCAATGTCAGGACTAGAAGTTGTGATTACTATTCAGGCTGGAGGTATCTGAACAAGTCAGTCAGTGGTGTAGTGGGAAATAATAGTTTACAGTAACACTATTCAGTCAAAAAAACTGGGTGACAGAGACCAGGTATCTGGGAAGTAAGAGTATATTTTTGTGTATTTGCATCACTTTTCTAATCCTGGTCACAATTATTATTTCAAATTCTACTGTATTAAAATTGATGTTTGCCAGAGTAGATAACCCAGAACTGTTACAGCACTGTGGTATCTTCCAAACCTTCACTGTGAAATCTTCCTAAGTTTACACTAAATGGAAGACAAAAACCAAAGAGTTCTGGGCTTACGTTGCTTTCTCCAGTGGATCAGAACTATAGAATGCCACATTCCTGGGTAGCTCTACTGTATAATGGAATCCATGGAAAGTCTAATTTATGCTCCCTGATGAAATGGCATTCATCTTTACCAACTTCTTAAGAAGTCTTCTAGGGTATCCAGAATAGTTCAGTTTAAGGAATATTCATCATAACATCATAGAACATTTTTATAAAGATAGATTTTTTAAATAACCTCATCTTTCTATTACAGTCTGATATGCATGGTACTCTGACATTTGTTCTGATTCCTAGTCAACAGATCAAGCCGCCTCCTGCCAAGGAAACAGTAGTAAGTGATTTTTTTTTAATGTTCATTATTTATTGTCTGATGTCTACTGTTTAATTAATAAACTTTATTTTTTAGAGTAGTTTTAGGTTCACAGCAAAATTGAACAGAAAGTTACCACATATGCATAACTGCCTCCATTATCAGCATCTTGTATCATTTGCTACATCAATGAATCGATGCTTTCATTATTTCTAATTAGGATTCACTCTTGGTATTGTACATCCTTTGGGTTTTGATGAATGTATAATTTATATGTATCCACCATTGTATCATACAGAATAGTTTGCCCTAAAAATCCTCTGTGCTCTGCCTATTTATCACTTCCTTTCCCTCCATAACCTATGGCAACCACTGATCTCTGTAATTTTGCCTTTTCCATAATGTCATATAGCTGGAATCATATAGTATGTAACCTTTCCAGATTGGCTTTTTTCATGAGTGGTAAGCATTTATGTTTTCTCCATGTCTTTCCTTAGCTTTTGGTAGCTTTTTTTTTTTTTTTTTAAGCACCAAATAATATTCCATTATCTGGTTATACAATAATTTATCCACTTACCTACCGAAGAATATCTCTATTGCTTCCAAGTTTGGTAGTTACCAATAAAGCTGCCATAAACATCCTTGTGCAGGTATTTTTGTGTGGACATATTTTCATCTGATTTGGGTAAATACCAAGGAATCAAAAACTTAAATCCACACAGAAACTTACACATGAGTGTTTACTTTTGAGTATTAGAAATGCCTCTTTATTTGTTTTTTATTTATTTATTTATTAGATTTTTTTTTTTAATTAGAGCACAAGCAGCGGGAGGGGGAGTGGAGGAAAGACTACCCACTGAGCAGGGAGCCCAACATGGGGCTTGATCCCAGGACCTTGCCGTGACCTGAGCTGAAGGCAGATGCTTCACTGACTGAGTCACGCAGGCACCCCTAGAAATGTCACTGTAATTATTTCTTTGATTCAACTAAAGGGTAAATTCAGAAGTTTCTATTTAAAGAAATATTAATATTTCAAATTTATTGAACTCTGAAAAGTAAAAAAGTAGAATATACTTTTCTTCCAGAATTTCTTATGACTTCTAACTTGTCAGAAATTTTCTGTCATTATAGGTTGTTTATTTCACTTAAACATACTTAGAGTAGGGAGGAAAAGTGCTTTTACAAAGTATGCACGACTTTGGGGTACCTGGGTGGCTCAGTGGGTTAAGGCCTCTCCCTTCAGCTCAGGTCATGATCCCGGGGTCCTGGGATCGAGCCCTGCATCAGGCTTTCTGCTCGGCAGAGAGCCTGCTTCCCCCTCTCTCTGCCTGCCTCTCTGCCTACTTATGATCTCTGTTTGTGAAATAAATAAATAAAATCTTTTTTAAAAAAACAAAAAACAAAGTATGCACAACTTTAACTCTAGAATATGTAGTGCTCTTTTATGTTAAACCTTTTTTTAACTAGCTGTAGTAACAGACTTAATTACTATAGGACCTAACAGTTCCACTCCTAGGTGGAGATTTGAAAACCTACATCCAAGAGAATTGAAAACTTACATCCTCACAAAAAAACATACATGAATGTGCATAGCAGCATTATATTATTAACCAGAAAATAGAAACAGCCTAAATATCTGCTAGCTGACAATTGGAAAGTAAAATGTGGTATATCCATAGAAAGGAATATTATTTGGCAAACAAAAGAAATAAAGTCCTGATATAATCTACAACATGCATGAACCTTGAAAAAATTAGGCTAAGTGAAAGAAGCCAGTCACAAAAGGCCATGTATTGGTTCATTTATATGAAATGTCCAGAATAAGTAAATCCAGAGAGACCAAAAGGAGTTTAGTAGTTCCTTAGGTGTAGGGAAGGGGAGTTAAGAGAGCATGGGAGTGATTCCTAATGAGTATGGGGTTTCCTTTTGGTGTGATAAAAATGTAAAATTGTTCATGGTTGCACAGTTCCGAATTTACTAAAAACTAATTGTATACAATAGTGACGTTTATAATGTATGAATTATTTCTCAGTAAAGCTGTTAAACTATAGACTTGAAAATGCTGAGTTACATGGAAGGCTGATGTATTGCGTCTGTTATTGTTAACTTTTACAAAAACTTAACACTTTGAAAGAGGACACAGTTTCATTTTTTTCCCCTCAATATTTCATCACAGTTATGCTTTATCTTTTGGCCATGATTCCACATCTTCCCTTTATTCCTTATGGAACATATTGAAGTTAATGTTGCATCTGCAACCTTCCTCCTGTTAAAGTTCTTTGTAAGAAGAAAAATTAGGAAATAGTTTGTTTCTGAATTCTGGCAGCCCCAGTCTCTGTGCCTTTTCCCATGTCTCTCCTGTGAACAAGAATTTGGCTATTAAATATAGTATCATGATCCAGTTGTATTTTAAAAAAAACATTTCTGGCTGTGTAGAAATTGAATTCGTAGAGCCAATAATGGCAGCAAGGAGATTTAGGAAACTGAATTCATTATAAAGTATGATGATGGCTTAAACTAGGATGATAGTATTGGTGGAAAAATGGATCAAGCTGTGTTCTAGAAGTAGAGATGGCAGGACCTTGTAATGAATGTGGAGGGTAAAGGAAAGAGGAAGTAAGAAGCTTGAGTAACTAACTAGGCAGATAATGGTGCTAATTATTACTAAAGGGAAGTCTGAAGGAAAAACAGATTTGGGGAAAAAAATAAAGAGGTCCATTTTCCAGGTTTGAGGGGCATTCTGGTAGACATACTGACTACACAGAACTGACTATATTGGAGTGCCTGGGTGTCTCCGTCATTTGGGCATCCAGTTCTTGGTTTCGGCTCAGGGCATGATCTCAGCTCCGTGTAGGGCTTTGTGCCTGTGGCGAGTCTGCTTGAGAGTCTCTTTTTCCCTTTCCCTCTGCCTGTCCCTATGCACTCTCTTTCTCTCTCACTCTAAAATAAATAAACCTTTAAAAAAGAATACGTCAGTCTGGAATTCTAAGGAGAGGTCTGGGCTGTAGTTGTATTTACTGTGGGGAGAGCAGGTCAGAGGAGCAGTCTGTTTATATGTACTTGATGTATTTGCAAAATTTAAAAATAATTGTTTAAGGATGTTCACATTCATAGTTTATGTAAAGAGAACTGGGTTGGAAGGACAAGTTGAGAACCTTTGCTGTCAAATGTATTCACTTTTCTGTTAAAGGTATAAAATGTATTATCTAATTTTCATCTTATTTTCTTTTTATTTGGAAGAGGATCTGGAATTTTATTATACAGTAAGGCTTTATGAATACATACTAGAAATACACAAAATACAGAAAATTTCAGTGTGTATTAGATGGACATCCGTTTTCAAGTTAGGGCATTTGCTGTATTAAGTTTGCTATTACCCTAAGGTTCATATTTCTGTCTGCCTTCTACTAAGTATCTTTTGGATGTCCCATTGATACTCCAAACTTCACATGTGAAAAAAATGGAAGCAAACAATTTTTTTTTTTTTTAAGATTTTATTTATCTGTTTAAGAGAAAGAGCATGCATGCACATGAGCAGGGGAGGGGGGCAAGTGGCAGAAGCAAACTTCCTGCTGCTGAGCAAGGAGTCCAATGCAGGACTCCATCGCAGGACCCTGGAATCATGACCTGAGCTGAAGGCAGATACTTAACCAGCTGAGCCACCCAGACACCCAAAGATAATCCTTCTTGAGTGGGGATTGGGAGGTGCAATCTCAGGTTGGAGATGGATTTTGAAAACTGTTACTTGACACCGGAAAGGCTTTTCTTGATGCCACCCCTTAATTTTACACTGTGAATGAGGGGTAAAGTTTAGGCCAAGCTAAAGGAAAATATACTCATTCTTTTCTCCCCACCAATAATTTAAAATTCAAAATAAATAAATCTATAATAAGATAGTAATAAAATAATAAATAAATAAATAAGTAAAAACTGAAAAGGAAAATTATGTTGGAGCACTGACTCCCTTAGGAAAGATATAAATAAATTGATGAGTCATTATCTCTTACCATATCCCCATCGTTAGGACTTAAGATGTGAATAGCTTACGAGCTTATGGGTACTAATAAAAGGCAAAGACAAAAATGTTAAGCTGGAAGATAATTGTCTTTAAACAATTCTATAATCCTATCATTTAAAATTTAGAAGATTTTGTTTTATGTAGAAAACAAACACTGTTTTGGTCAGATACATTGTACTGTTACTACAGTATTGTTCGCCCCTGGAGTTTTCTATAAGGGTCCTCATCTCTCCATTTTAAAAAGGGCTCTATTGGGGGCTCCTGAGTGGCTCCATTTCTTTATTTCTGCTCAGGCCATGATCTTAGGGTCATGAGATGGAGACCCTAAGGGTTCATGCGGCTCCAGGCTGGGTGTGGAGCCTGTTTAAGATTCTCTCTCCCCTTCTCTACTCCCCTCTCTCCGTCACTTAAAAAAGTGAGGAGGGGGGCTCTGTTTTCTTTTGTATGGTAAACTAAATTAGCCACTAACAGAGCTGGAGAAGAGAGATGGATGAAAATAACTTCTAGCACTAATTAGAATTGATCAGTTAAAGTATATGGATAGAAGTCACATAGAGCATGTGCTTGTGCTCAAGGTATTGCTCAGACTTTAACTCAGCCAAATGGGTCATATCTGATGTGAAATAAATCTTGCTCTTAATTTTAGGGGGTACATTTTAAACAGCACTAGATAAACTTGTTATATAAGCAAAGCATTTTTCCTCTGTACTGTTCTTAGTCTACAGAGAGAGAGAGGCCCCATTCCAAACCAAGTCTGAATAGTCAAGTGGTGGCGACACCTAGGCAAGAGGAGAGAGAAACTCATCTCTGGCTGATTTTGTTGACCTTTGGCAAAAGTCACAAACCTAGATACAGCCTCCACAGCAGTCTAGTTTCACTCAGGGTAGCAGTTCCTAAGGTTTTAAGGTACGCCTTTTTTTTTTTTTTTTTTTAAAGATTTTATTTGACAGCTCAAGCAGGGGGATCAGCAGACAGAGGGAGAGGGAGAAGCCGACTCCCCGCTGAGCAGGGAGGCTGATGCGGGAGCTCAGTTCCAGGACCTTGGGATCATGACCCGAGCCAAAGGCAGATACCCAACTGACTGAGGCACCCAAGCACCACTTATGGTACATTTTAAATTGCATGTATATAACTATTACCCAGGGAAGCTAGTTAAAGTGCAGAATGCTGAAGTTTGAGATGTGGCATAAGAATTTAGTATTTTGATAAACATTCTAGGCAGGTGATCTCAGCAGAACACTTTGAAAATGTGCTGGATATTGCTTTCAGAAAGTTACTAGATAAAATCATCAGTCAGGTGACCAAGTTAGTCTGATTTCACAGATCTCTAAAAGCCTGATAACAAAAATGATACCTTCACTACCTTAAATAATTCCTGTAATTCCATATTTAGATTTCCAAGACTTTTTGGCTAAAAAGCAACAAATTTAAGCAGATTTTGGAAGCATTGATTGACAGAGATGATAAGCAGAAGTTTTTTTGATAATCCTACATATTAGGTACTTCTAGATTATACTACATCTTATGCCAAGATTACAAAATTGTATATATATAACCCAGTCTTCAACTCTGTTTTGATTGTCTGCTAACCTCATAGAACTCTCTAAAGTTCACTTTTGGTTTTACCTGGCAAAGTTTTCAAGATTTTAATCAAAACTCTGTTTTCACATCAAGAACAAGGCTCATTAGGGTACTCTGTAGTTGAAATTCAGCAGAACACTGTCAGAATGAATGAGGTCTCTTCATCATTAACCCGAGTGAATACTGTGTGATTGTATTTGTATGAAGTAAAATACCAGGGAAAGTAATCTGTGCTTCCAGGAATCAGGATGCTGTTTACTCTTGGAGGACATTAGGGTGGTTAGTGACTGAAAGGGGCATGAGGCAGGGCTTTTGGGGTTGTTGGTGATATTCTGATTCTTGATTTGGGTGCTGGTTAAACAGGTATGTTTCATTTGTGAAAATTCACTGGCCATACACTTAATGATCTTTGTGTGCTATTGAACTTATGGAGTACATCCATGAAAAGCAACCCCCCAAAACAGACTAGCGTGTAAATTCTACATTTTTTAAAAGATTTTATTTATTTATTTGAAGAGACAGTGAGAGAGGGAACACTAGCAGGGGAAGTAGGAGAGGGAGAAGCAGGCTTCTCACTAAGTAGGGAGCCCAATGAGGGGACCCTGGGATCATGACCTGAGCCGAAGGCAGATGCTTAATGACTGAGCCACCCAGGCGCCCCTAAATTCTACCTTTTTAACTGGATCATTTAATTGCTTTACCTCAGTGTTGTTATTTGTATATATTAGGATTTCGATTTCTTCATTTCCTCTTTACAGTAGTTAGTAATACATTTTTCTGAAATTATAAAAATATCTAATGACACACAAGCATAATTTCTGAAAGAGGCTGCTGCTTCCATGAGAATTCTTGGTTATGCCTTACTGTAGAGGGAGATAATATATATCTTTATCACTTAGAAAGTGATCAGATTTCATCTCCATCATCATTGATTGAGAACAGTCAGTTTTGTGTTTTAGGAGCTCTAAAGGATAGACTGTCTTATCATAAAACAGTTTTCGAGGCAGACCATTATTATCTTTATGATAGGTGGCCTCAACTATGACAAGGGTTAAAAGGCTTAGTTAAGGAAAGACAAATAACAATTGGATAGAAAAGGACTCTGGATTATAAAATTCTTAGGATGTCAATCAGTTGCTTGGCTCATTGAGCTGCAGTTTAACTTATATGGGGCAGAAACACTCATTGTGCACAGGTGTTAGATTTCATTAGATGAAAATGGACTATTTATAGATTTTGGAAAAGCCACTTAACCAGGTGGGATGAAAATTACAGATGGAGAAGTTGAAAAGAATATTAATTCCTTCATAACTTCTTAGAATTAAGATGACTTTGTTATATCTTACGGAGGTGTTTTGGAGCAAGGAAGACAGGCAGTAACTTAGCTTTCAAGAAGATACATGTGAATTCTTACCTACCTTTAATGCTGTAAGTCTCACACATTTTTGGATATGAAAAAATATATTGTTAGCAAAAATTATAACTAGTACCATTGTTAAATCTCAAAGCCTACAAATAGAACACAAAAGGAATTTATTATAAATTTGGTTGAGATGATTTTTGCAGTTTGGGGTGTGATTGTTTATGAACCTAAACACATCCCTTTGAAAGAACAGAGAAGTCAAAGGCACAGTTACACTGACCGTGTATTCAAGAAGGGAAGACAGCACTGGGGAAACTGACACTCTCCTATAAAGGTGACAGATGTGGTTAGGTGTAGTCTACCTTTCCACGTGATTGTGGTTTAGAAATTACATACCTTATTGCAGAGTCATTGTTTTCAAAGGTCAGGGAAGGAGAGTGAAAGGGTTTCGGTTACATTCCCTCCTGCTTCTCTCAAGCCTTTGAGGCCCCTGAGCACTTCAGGCTTGTTAGTGGCTAACAGTGTGATGCTCTGCTTACTCTCATATGGTTCTGTTTGTGTGTTTTTTACTCTTGTACATGTTTACAGTCAAGAGAGAGATGAACTTAATTGCAGAAAACAGAGAAGCCTGAGAAAATACTGCTGTTATTTAACTAAACCTCCTCGCTTTCAATTCATAATTGCTTTACACTAATGGAAAATTATAACATTTTAATGTTTATGCTGAATATTTTGTGTTATCATATCATCATTACTGTTGTTTTGAATTTTACCCTTTTCATCTTTTAGATCCATGTGAAAGCTCATTTTGATTATGACCCCTCGGATGACCCTTATGTTCCATGTCGAGAATTAGGTCTGTCTTTTCAAAAAGGGGATATACTTCATGTCATCAGTCAAGAAGATCCAAATTGGTGGCAAGCCTACAGGGAAGGGGATGAAGATAATCAGCCTCTAGCTGGGCTTGTTCCAGGTAAAAGACAATATGATAGAACATATTTAAAAGAACATTTAAAATGCAAGCCTTCTCAGGGAAAAACTCACTTTTTCATGTCTTTTAAAAAACGATGTAATTACTTTTTCATGCAGTTGGGTCTTTATATATATTAATAAGTTCACAGAAAGCTCTATTTTAAAACCTAAAAACTAAAAACAAATTTTATCTATACTCAGTTCAGAGAATGAGGAATGGGCTTCTTATGTTAACTTTAAAGGATGATGCTACACCCTTTGGTTTTTCACAGTAACCTGGGACATTCCTCTAGAAACCCTGGAGTATTGAGTAGCCATCATGTTCTACTTGGTGCTTGTGCCAGATAGCAATTTGATATCTTCTCATGCCATCTTTAGCCCATAAATATTTAGAACTAGAGTATATTGACTGATTACATTGAGTTTCTGAAAGATTTATCAGGAGATTTGGGTGATATCATTTGTAAGTCTTTTATAGGACAAGTAAATAGATCTACCTTAGTTTGAGTTTCATGATGGTTTTAAGTGTTAGAAGATTTAAGAGGTCATATTGTCCACCTCCCATTAATGTCTGCTGCCATTACAACAGTCTATATACATATGTACTATAAAAATGTTCCAAAGAAGTACCTGACTCTAATGCTTTAAAACATTTTGATATGTAACTTATCAAAATTATTTTGTTCCTTATTTTTTTTCTTGAATGTCAAAATCAGATACTTATTTTTTTTATTACTTATTTTTAAATTTTAATGCTCTTAAAATTTCCCCTCTAATAATAGTTACTTATTTTTACTAAGAATGCAGATCTGTATAGCATAAGATAACCAGGTTATCTTGAATACTTCTTATGTGTGCCAAACTCCGTGTTCATGTTTTTGCTGTGCTCTTAGGAAGTGCACTAAATTCTACAGATTATCCCAACATAGATGGAATTTGCTTATTGATTTCAAAGAATCCTTGGCTTGAAACAAAAAGAACTGGATATAAAAATTGTAGTAGAACTCTATTCCAGATTTTCTAAGTAAAAACACTTTTATCCTCCCGAAAAAATACATTTGATTTTAAGGTAGATATCTGAAAGAAGATGAAAGTCAAAAACTTCAAAAGCCTCCTATATTAAAATCTTAATTCTAAGAGGAAAAACATTGTATATTTTTTATTTATTTTTATCAGTGGTAGCTTAAAGGTGGAAATAAAAAAACCATTAAAACATACCCATGTACACTGTATATATAGAAAAAGGGATTGAGAATAATAAATGCAAGGGGATATATTGAGTGCTATCTTAAAAAAGTGATGAATGTTCACATATTTTGTGAAGTTAACTCCTAGAATTAATTTGTTTGATTTGAGATGATTCTAAATGATCTAGCATAGTACTTTCCACATAGTGAGTACACAGTGAAAGCTTTGTAAAAATTGAACTATTAGATTTTCTATCACTGGTTTCTTATCTTTTCTAATAGATGATATGTCTATATTCTAGTAATACCTGTCCTAGGATTGGTTGATAGTGAGGTTGAAACCTAATACTTTAAACATTTGGAGGCTTATTATCATAGCTGACATACTTTCATATGGTGGCAGAAAGATTTAAAAGGGAATGTAACCAAAGAGTTGCTTCTGGTATTTTCCCTGGGTTAAAAAACAAAAACTTATATTCTTTTGTCTTATATTTTACCCTCTTTTCTTTCTGCTATTAAGGGAAAAGCTTTCAGCAGCAAAGGGAAGCCATGAAGCAAACCATAGAAGAAGACAAGGAGCCAGAAAAATCAGGTTGGACACTTAATATTTGACATTAATGAAAGGCTTCTTAGGTCTCCATCTGGATCTATGTTTAAATTTACATACCAGGGGGCGCCTGGGTGGCTCAGTCGGTTAGGCAGCCACCTCCTGATTTCAGCTCAAATTACGATCTCAGGATCCTGGGATGGAGCCCCACATTGGGTTCGTCACTCATTGGGGAGTCTGCTTGAGGATTCTCTCTCTCCTGCCCCTCCCCCTGCTCATGCTAGCTCACTCCTTCTCTCTCTCTCTCTCAAATCTTTTTTAAAGATTGCATATCAGTTAGAAGTGTCAAAAAATATGTGTTCATGGTAAGAGTGATATGAGAGGCAAAGCTAATTATCTTAAAACTTTAAAGAAAGGACTGGATTTAAGTACTAAAGATCATCTGTAGGGGCGTCTGGGTGGCTTATTTGGTTAAGTGACTGCCTTCGGCTCAGGTCATGATCCTGGAGTTCCAGGATCAAGTCCTGCATCAGGCTTCCTGCTCAGCAGGGAGTCTGCTTCTCCCTCTCACCCTCCCCACTCTCATGCTCACTTGTTCTTTGTCTCACTCTGTCTCTCAAATAAATAAATAAATAACATTTTTTAGAAATTAAAAAAAAAGATCATCTGTAATGTGAGACTAATGGAAAACTATAACTATTTCCCTGAAAAATAATTCTGTACAACAGTGTGTGTTTATAAATTTAAATGGAAAACTACTTGAGGGGCACCTGGGTGGCTCAGTGGGTTAAGCCTCTGCCTTTGGCTCAGGTCATGGTCTCAGGGTCCTGGGATTGAGTCCCACATCGGGCTCTTTGCTCAGCAGAGAGCCTGCCTCCCTCTTTCTCTCTGCCTGCCTCTCTGCCTACTTGTGATCTCTCTCTGTCAGATAAATAAATAAAATCTTAAAAAATAAATAAATAAAGCTACTTGAGTTTTTCGATTTCAGATATGTAGCTTTGTTCAAGGAAGCAAGTACCACATTTACAGTTATGCTTTTAATTGTTCAACAGGAAAACTGTGGTGTGCAAAGAAGAATAAAAAGAAGAGGAAAAAGGTTTTATATAATGCCAATAAAAATGATGGTGAGTTTGGGTGCACCTGGGTGGCTCAGTCAGTTGGGCGTCTTTTTTTTTTTTTTAATTAACATAGAATGTATTATTAGCCCCAGGGGTACAGGTCTGTGAATCACCAGAGTTTACACACTTCATAGCACATACCTTCCCCAGTGTCCATAAATCCACCACCCTCTCCCGACCCCCCTCCTCCCAGCAACCCTCAGTTTGTTTTGTGAGATTAAGAGTCTCTTATGGTTTGTCTCCCTTCCGATCCCATCTTGTTTCATTTATTCTTTACTACCCCCCAAACCCCCCACATTGCCTCTCAACTTCCTCATATCAGGGAGATGGGCGTCCAGCTCTTGATTTTGGCTAAGGTCATGATCTCAGGGTTGTGAGATCAGCTCTGAGTTGGGCTCTACACTGGGTGTGGAGCCTGCTTAAGATTCTCTCTCTCCCTCACCCTCTACCCCTCTCTCCCCCCACCACATCCCCATTCCTCCCCCACCAAAAATGATGGTGAGTTCTACTAGATATAGCTGGATTTATATCTGAAAGAGGTCCATATCTAACACTTGAAATAAATTAAACTTCTGTTTTTCAGAGAGTTATATTTCTTATCCTCTTTTGCTTCTTAATGTAAGATGTGCTTAAGAAGGTCATTTCACAGAAATTTTTTTTTTTTTGAATCCTAGGAGTAATGCAGCATTTTGAACTTAGAGAAAAACTGACATAAAAATTAGGGATGCCTGGGTGGCTCAGTTAGTTAAGCAGCTGCCTTCGGCTCAGGTCATGATCCCAGCGTCCTGGGATCGAGTCCCACATCGGGCTCCTTGCTCGGCAGGGAACCTGCTTCTCCCTCTGCCTGTCATTCTGTCTGCCTGTGCTCGCTCTCTCTCTGATAAATAAATCTTAAAAAATAATTAAAGTACAGTTTAACATTATACAGTGTTAATATTAATAGTTTCCTCTGTTTATCCTACTTAAATTCTTTGTGAAATTAATAGATGCCTCTAAACAAAATCTAACAATATAATTTTATTTTAAGTAAAAAAATGATTATTTTGTGTATAATAACTCACGTCACTGAGGCAGCCCATTCCACAGAACCTGCTCCCTGCTGGCTGAGTCAAGTACATAGAGTTATTTTGTTTTATTACTAAAATTAAAAAAATGTTTAAGTGTAATGTCTCTTCATATCAAAGACTCTAATAACACAAGGCATGTATTCCCAAGTGACAGCTGTCTGCTGGACCTCAGTGATGACGTTGTCTCTCTATTAGGTACCTACTATCTTAGTTCAACAGTTTCCACCACACCCAGTTTTTATAAACTCAGCCTGATTTTACTGCTTTTCATTACCTTCTTGGTTCATCCTTTAGTGCATTAGAATTGTCTACTCCTGCTTCAGTTCTTGTCAGAAAGAAGCCAAATAAATTAAGCAAAGGGACTCCTTAACTTCCATAAGCGAAGGATCTTAACTTATGAGGAAATGTCATTTTATCATCAGCATTCATACAGTTTATAAGTCTTATTCTCTCAATACCTTCAGATTTTTTTTTTCAGGCAGCATAAATTAAACATGAAAATAAAATGTTATAGATTATTGAAAAACCCCATTTAAAACTAAATCTGCAGTTCAATTTACTTTTTTTCCAAATAAACATCATTAATACTAACTGAAACATTGTGTAGCTAAGATTTATTGAATTTTTAATCCTTTTCTCTGTATTTGGATAAGTGATTAGTATCTGTTTCTTCATCCTTTGAAACATACTACATTGGTTCTGCTTTAACAGCTATTACTCTACAGAAAACCTGCAAATCTGAAGCTTACGGATGTATAAATAAAGCGTTTATAAATAAAAATGCCGCCACAATCTGATTGAACATGTTACAAGAAAGAACTCTGATTTTTCAGAGGACGGAGCATTTTGGGAAGGGCAGGAATTACACTTTCGTTCATAATGGTGTCATCATAATGAATATTTTTTTATTAATAATAACTATCATTTGTAATAACCATTCTTTTCCAGGGGCAGAACTATATGCTTTAGATGACTTCATCTGTTTAGGTTTCACAATAAATTCCTTGAGATTATGGATTAATAAATTGAGGTTCAGATGTTAAAGATCTGCTTAAGTTCTCTTAAAGCTAATACAGAGTTAGAATTTAGACAAATACAGTTTGAGTTCCTGCTTTGCACTCTGTGCTAAGCACTGGCAAGACTAAAATGATTGCCTGGCCCTGTGGAACTTACAGCTGAGTGTGACTATAACAGCTGATGCTCTTCCCTGGTCGGGGGAAGTAATATGAGTGGGAAGATGACAGGCTGCTTGTTGTCTGCCTTTGTTTCTTACTACTTGACCGTTCTGATTTCATCTGGATTATGGGCTTTAGGAATGTTACCTACCTATCACAATTTATATCTCTTTTTGAATCATGACCTCAGGTTAGTATTAGTATTCTAAGTTTGGATAGCACAAACTGTTTTCAAGTTGTAATCACAGAAAAGTGTTCCTACTTTCTCTGATAACACTAGTTTGTATGTAGCTACTATTTTAAATATTTGTCTATGCCAGGTATTACGCTTAGCATATATATTGTGTCTGATCCTTAAACCAACCCTCTTAGTATTTGTATCCCCGTTTTATGAAAATGACAGACCATACTCTCATTAGTTCATCCCCTGGTGCCCCATTCTCTGTCAGAATATGGGCTCCAACCAGCTGTTTTACAGTACCAGCAGTACAAGTAGTTTTACTGTCTTAAAACTATGAAAAAAGAGAAGCAATAAAGGCTTCTAGAAGGATTAATATATTGTCTTATTTATTTTCATAGTATTGGGAAGTATAATTGACATTGGAAAGTATTCATATAATCCTACCCAGTTATTACTTCTCTTGATTAAAAAAGTTAAGTGTTTTTAATAATAAATTTTGCTTCTTTCCAATTGTTTTGTAAGATCTGTGTCTTTATTACATGGCAATAATTGTACCTGAAGGGCTTAACTTTTTTTTCTCCAAAGATTATGACAATGAAGAGATCTTAACTTATGAGGAAATGTCACTTTATCATCAGCCAGCAAATAGGAAAAGACCTATCATTTTGATTGGTCCACAGAACTGTGGCCAGAATGAATTGCGTCAGAGGCTCATGAACAAAGAAAAAGACCGCTTTGCATCTGCAGTTCCTCGTAAGTTTGGATGCATTCCCATTTTTCTGTGCTTTTCAGTTGACAACCTTAGAACCTCACTGGAGGGAAATTTTTCATCCAGTTCATCAAAACAATTTTGCCCAGGAAAGAGGAACTTTGTTTAATAAACTCTTTTGAGAATTTTTAACTCAAAATAGTCATTATTGAGAAACTTCAGTTTTTCCTATGGTACTAATTATTTTCTAAATGAATTTCAATTTGGGCTTTATAAAATGACCTATTCAATACGGAATCATTTCCTGGTTTTTTTAAACTGATGCAGAAGAGAAAAATGTAGATCTAATCTCTGAACATAGAAGTTTCTGTTTAGATTATATAATTCCCCGGGGGGTGGGGAGGGTTAAAAAAAAAAAAACTTAATGGAAATAAACCAGGATAAGATGAGTGGCAGTGTTTTAAATGTGAGAAGTAATTTAAAGTGTAAGCATAAAATGTGTTTAGGCAATTAAATATGACTATTATTAAGTTACTAAAACCATACTTTTATTCATTTCTCAGTCTAGAAATAAAATGAATCAGTGTTAAACACATGGGCTCTTAAGATTTCCTCAATTCATCTTTTTATGTTTCCTCTATAATACAAAATTGAAATTTTCCCTAACTAGCAGAATTATCCCCCAGCCTTACTCTGATCCATGCCTGTTATTTTTACCTGATTTTGTTTGCCTAGATACAACTCGGAGTAGGCGAGACCACGAAGTAGCTGGTAGAGATTACCACTTTGTTTCACGGCAAGCATTTGAAGCAGACATTGCAGCTGGAAAGTTCATTGAACATGGTGAATTTGAGAAAAATTTGTATGGAACCAGCATAGATTCAGTACGGCAAGTGATCAACTCTGGCAAAATATGTCTTCTAAGTCTTCGTACGCAGGTAAATAAAGTATCATACATTTTTTTTTCCCCACTGATCCTCTACATTTTTTAATGGACAAAGAAGCTTAGTCTCTACTATTTTAGTTATAAACATTTGCTATAAGAAAAGTATTAATAGTTTTACTAATTGCCTTCAGAATTCCTTATATTACTTGGGCTAGCATATTTATCAAAGAAATTAGAGCCGTTAAGCACATTGTCTTAGTTAATGTTTTTAGATAGAAAAGGGCGTGTTTTTGTGATCCCTATTTTGGTAGAGTGCTTAAGTTTAGAAACACATAGTCACCCAATGGCAAAGGCAGGGAAAAAACCAGCCTCCTAAATTAAGCAGTTTGCTTTTCCTCGTGTGTACTTTTCTAGAACTTCTTTTGTGTATGTGTGTGTTTCTTTTTCTTTTCTGCTTGCATTTAGACCCTGGCACATGGTAATATTACTGCTTATTTCTGCTTCCTCCAAAATGGATTTTGAATATAGGTCTTTATAGTCTTTAAGTAATCTTATTAGAGGATATTTTAGCATTACAGTTGTAGACCTTCAGTGTCATTCATTTTTATTTATTTCATTATATAAAGAGGGCAAGCTGATTGTGTGTGTGTGTGTGTGTGTGTGTGTGTGTGTGTGTGTATGTTTTCCAGGTACACAGTATATTCTTACTGTGAATGGTAGGATCTGGAAATACTGTGAATTGTTACAAAGATGTTTGGAAACTCACTCATAGTTGATGTTCTTTTTATTTTTTTAAATGACATTATTTTTCCAAGTATATTATTGGGAAGTAGTTAAATAATGAAAATTATTGTAAATATCCAGAATATCTTTTTTTTTTTTAATAGTCCTTGAAGGCTCTCCGCAATTCAGACTTGAAACCATATATTATCTTCATTGCACCCCCTTCACAAGAAAGACTTCGGGCATTATTGGCCAAGGAGGGCAAGAATCCAAAGGTAAAGTTATTACAGTGTTGTACTGTTCCATTGAAAGTAAACATGAAACAGTCATGACCTAACATGTCACAGTGCTTAAAAGCTACATCAGCTTGAGCTTCCAAACTGATTATTCTTTCTGCCATATCACTTTTCCCAAAATTGCTGTTGTTGCCTCTGGCTGGACTGTGGCAGCTCTCCAAAGCAGGGGCCTTCTCTTGTTAACACTCCATGTATTTCCTGTAGCCATCCCAAATGTATGGTTACCTTTGGCATTCCTTAAAACATCCTTAATCTTTTTCACATGGTTTTGTGTTATTTCCAATAAGGATTATGTAACCCCCTGCCCTGTACACCCAAGAAAAAAGTTCTCTGCAGATTCTTAGGAATTACCCACTTTTCTCTGCAGATATTCTGCATATGTGGGGCATCAGAGTTGGGAGCTCTTGCTTTTCTGTGGTTGAAATTTATGTTCTATTTGTCTTCTCCCTTTGGTCTTCTCACATGATCTGAAATGGTAAATTTTTTTTAAATTATTTTAGATGCTGGACATGGTTGAGTGTAGTTCACATTTTACTAAACATTATTAATAAAACTATAATTAATGTGTTAGTCTGAAAGTATTGACTTTATTTAAATGTGTGAAATGAAAACTGTCAAGTGACTTCCTATATCAAAGTAACAAATACTTTTCCTTGTTTTTTGCTGATTTCTTAAATATTTGTTTTATGGAGGAATCACTCAGTTGTTCTCATTTCATTTGCTCTAAATCTCTTTGAAAGCCATAAACACACATCATAATACTCTTAAGATCCTTAAAAGTCATTAAAAGCATATCATTCCTTTCCCATGATTCTTGGCTGTGCACCATAGCCACCAACCTTCTTTCTTCCTTCCCAAGATAGATCTTTTTCCATTCTCGGTCTACTTATATTTCTTACTCAATCTGTATGTGGAGGTTTTACATTTCAATGTCTTCTTAAAGCTATTCACAGTCAAGGATTTTCCCATCCTCTGTGATGAGCATAATTCTGGTTGCCTTGTTCAGGCTAAATAGGTCCGCCAGTTAACGTAGTGTTCACCCCTTTTTCATGTTTCCAACACAGTCGTAAGCTCATAAATTAGTGGAGTCAGAGCATCTGCTGTTCTTGGCACTTGGGAGGATACAAAAAAAAAAAAAAAAAAAAGAGGCATGATCACTGGCTGTTCTTGAGGGGGATCACAATGAAGAAAACGAAACTAATGCTCTGTGAAACTTTGGTAGACCAGAGATACCATGGTTGTTTAAGGAAAAGGATAGACTGGAGTGTACTTCCTCCTATTTGTTCAGCCTAATTTTTCTGTTTTCTACTAGGCACACTTATTTTGTCGTTTTTCTTCTCCAAGGATTCAGTATCATGCAAGGGCTATATACCATTCAGAAACATGTTAGGTAACTTTGGGTTGGTGGTCTCAGGCAGGTAGTGTTCTCACGGGATTATTTATCCCATTATTTTGAATTAGCTGTCCCAAATTGAGTAAGGTCTAGAAAGATACCAATTATACGTATTTTTTTAAAGGAAGAACTTACTCAGTACCAAAATGTTTTAGCATTTTACAGTATGCTTGATTTTCTAATGAGAGTTCTCTAATTTTTAAAAATTGACTTCATTGAAATTATTTTATATACAATAAAATGCATGTGTTTTATTTGTATAATTCAGTGAGTTTTGGCAAAACATATACCATGTCACTGCCATGCCAGTTGAGATTTAGAACATTTTCATCACAGAAAATTCTCTCGTTCTTTGAATTTAATACCCTTCCATTCTTCCCTAGGCTACCACTAATTTGCTTTCTGTCACTATAGATTTATGGTGTCTCTTCTTGAAGTTCATATAAATGGAACCATAAGAGTTTGTTTGCATCTGGCTTTTGACCAGCATGTTTTTGAGATTCATCAATGTTGTATCTAATAGTAGTAGTTCATACCTTCATACTGCTGAGTGGTAGACCATGAGTTATACATGTATCACAATTTATCAGTTAAAAATTATCTGGGATGGGGCACCTGGATGGCTCAGTTGTTAAGTGTCTGCCTTCAGCTCAGGTCATGATCCAGGGTCCCTGATCAGTGGGGAGGCTGCATCTCCCTCCCACTCCCCCTGCTTGCATTCCCTCTCTCACTGTGTCTGTGTCAAATAAATAAATAAATAGATAGATAAATAAATAAAATCAATCTTTAACCCACTGAGCCTTAGTGGCTCAGTGGGTTAAAGCCTCTACCTTCAGCTCAGGTCATGATCCTAGAGTCCTGGAATCGAGCCCCGCATCGGGCTTTCTGCTCAGCAGGGAGTCTGCTTCCTCCTCTTTCTCTCTGCCTGCCTCTCTGCCTACTTGTGATCTGTCAAATAAATAAATTTTAAAAATAAATAAATAAAAATCTTTAAAAAAAAGTAATTTGGGTTGCTTCCAATTTTGAGCCAGTGTGATTAAAGCAGCTGTAAACATCCATAGTCTCGTGGTGGACATCTGTTTTTGTTTCTCTTAAATTGCTGGATCAAATGGTTAAGTGTATATTTTAACTGTATAAAGCTGCCAAACTGTTTTAAATCAGTTGATTCCATTTGTTCCCCATCCTTATTAGATTTTGCTTTTGTTGGTTAACAATTTTTGCCATTCTAGTTAAGTGTGAAGTGTTATCATTAAGCTTTTCATTTGCAATTGCCTGATGACTAATGATAGTCATATCTTTTCATGTAGTCATTTAGGCATATTCTTTTGTGAAATGTCTTTTTTTTTTTTTAGTTTTCTTACGGAGTAGTAAAAATTCTTGTATATATTCCGGATATAAATATTTTCTCAAAGTGCTTAAAGAAGCACACTTTTTTACTTTTCTTATGGTTAATGATTTTTGTGTACTGTCTGAAACAACTTGCCTGCTCCAAGATTACAAAGATTTTATCCCATGTTTTCTTTTAAAAACTTTCTTGTGTTAGCTTTTACTTTTAGGTCTGTAATCTCTCAAACTAATCTGTTTCAGAGTGAAGCAAGGGTGGTAGTTGGTTTGGTGTTTTTGTTTTGTTTTTTAACAGATACAGATGTTCCATTGCTCTAGCATAATTTCTTGAAAAAGACTTTTCTTTTTCCCATTGAATTATATTGGCACATTTTTTAAAAATGACCTCCCCAAATATGAACAGGAAGCAGGGTGGGGGTTATTTCTGGACTTGATCCCATATTTATGCTAGTATCACAGTCTTGATTACTGCAGCTTTATTATAAGTCTCAAAAAAGTCATAAAGGGGCGCCTGGGTGGTTCAGTGGGTTAAGCCTCTGCCTTCAGCTCAGGTCATGATCTCAGGGTCCTGGGATCAAGCCCCACATCAGGCTCTCTGCTTAGCAGGTATCCTGCTTCCTCCTCTCTTTCTGCCTGCCTCTTTGCCTACTTGTGATCTTTGTCAAATAAAATCTTTTTTTAAAAAAAACCATAAAAAGGAATGACGTACTCATACATGTTACAGACATTGTAAGTGAAAAAACCCAGTCACAAAAGACCATATGATTCCATTTTATGGGATGTCCAGAATAGGCAAATATATAGGGACCTAAGTAGATTACTGGTTGCCTAGGGCTGGGGGTTGGGAGAAAATGGGGAGTGGCTGCTTATAGATAGGGGGTTTTTGGCTGCAGAGAGGGTGTGGGTGATGAAAATATTCTGAAATTGTGATATTGATTGCACAGCTCTGTAACTATACTAAAAACACTTGAAATCATTCACTTTAAAATAGGTGAATTATAAATGAATTCTAATTCAAGAAAGTCCCTACCAAAAAAGAAAAATCCCTGCAGGTGTTTCTATAGAAATTGAAAAGATGATTTTTTAAAATTTATATGGAAATTAAAAGGAGTAACTAAAATACTTTAGAAAAGGAACTAAGTTGGGGATGGAGGGATACCTGGGTGACTCAGTTAAGTGTCCAACTTTTGGTTTTGGCTCAGTTCATGATCTCAGGTCGTGGAATGGAGTCCCCGTGTCAGGCAACACACTCAGTAGGAGTCTGCTTGAGATTCTCTCTCTCCTCCTCCCTCTGCCCTTCCCCCCCCATCATACAGGTACTCTCTCCCTCTTTCAGATAGATAAATCTTTAAAAAAAAAAAAAAATTAAGCCAGAGACCTTTTATCTTTAATTTTCTTTACTATTTGACTCTTTTCTATTTAATTGACTTATTTTATTCTTACATTTTGGCTTTAATTTGCATTTGCTCTAGTTTCTGAAGAAAACTTAGATTTTTAAGTCTTCCCCCCCCCCCCCAAGATTTTATTTATTTGACATCACTAGCAGAGGAGCAACAGGCAAAGGGAGAGGGAGAAGCAGGCTCCCCACTGAGCAGGGAGCCAGCCGGATGTGGTTCTCAATCCTAGGACCCTGGGATCATGACCTGAGCCAAAGGCAGACTCTTCACCGACTGAGCCACCAGGCACCCCTCATCTTTTCTAATACAAAGTTAAGAAGTTTCCCTCTAAGCATTTCCTTAGTTGCATTCTACAAATTTTTACATTTTTTCTGTTCCCTTTGTCATTTTCTTCTTGAACACATGGGTTATTTAGAAGTATGTAATTTTCTAATTTCTACGTATTTGGAGATTAAAAAAATATTTTACTAATTTATAATTCCATTGTGATCAGAGAACATATATAAAGATGTGAATCTTTCAAAAATGTCTCAGCCTTATTTTATGATCCAACATCGGTTCTGTCTGGGTGTATGCTCCATGCACACCGATAAAGGGTGATGTATCTTACAGCCTTTTTATTCCACAAAAACATTTTGTTTTATCTTAGTCATGAATTATAATTTGAAAAACAGAAAATTAAAACCTAAATTAAAATAAATGGTATAAGCCATTTTGGCAAAAGAGAAAATGCCTTAAATTTAATAAAGAAAAACTAGGTGGATTTTTTTCTTTATGTGAATCTATGTGAGATGTAGGGCTTTACATTTCAACTCTAGCACCACAAAGTTTAGATTCTGTTTTGACTTTCTGGAATGTTGTGTCAGTAGTCTTGAGATTTGAATAGACCCTAAGCTTTAGTAAGAATGTTACAGTGTGTTTAGTTACTTATAATGGTGTAGTAGAGTCTCTAGGAAACAAAGAATTCTGTGTACCACAGCCAGATGCACAACATTCCAGAATGAAAATTAAGAGAGCCACACAAGAAACTGCTTTTAGGACAGGCCGGATTAGTTGTATTTTTAGTAGGTCTTCCTACTGTTGCAGAAGATCAACCAGTTGAATAAGTTGTTTTGTATTGTGGGTCCAATATAATATTGGTGTGTGACTTTTTTATCAGAAATATTTGGACTTACAAGTGAGTTCTCTTCATTGATAAGTGCTTTGGGGGTAGTTTTACTTTCTTTAACACATGTGCCTGGTAATCAGGGGATTCTGCCCAAGTTTCATACCCTTCCTCACTACCTGCTCATCTTTGTGAAACAGCTGTTTCCTTTACCCAGTGTTTTAAAGTAGCCTGCTCTGTGTCATTTCCCAAACTCTCCTTAGGATCCTTTGTGTACTGCAAACAGAGAAGCTAGCCAAGTAACTCCCCCAGAACATTAGATGATTAAATTTGGGTTGACAGGCAGTGTTTTCATGGAAAGAAACCCGTTCTATTGGTCCTTTTCTTTCCCCATGATATTTACCCTGCCAAACTCTGCAATAGATCTAAAAGGACAGCAAATCTTTATAAAGCCAAGAGTAGATGGCATTTTGGGTCCTACCAACCTTGCTTCAACCTGAAAGGTTTGCTCTGTATTACAAAAGATGTTTTTGTTTTTGTTTTTGTTTTTTTTAAAGAAAAGGTGATGATGCCCTAAAATGCTCGAAAACAAATGCTTGTAGGGGATTCTTATTAACAGTCTTTGCTCTTGAAGCCTCTAGTGAGTAAAACAAATACAAACTTGAGTAGCAGTATGAAAGGTTGTACTGAGTCCCAAATGATTCCATATGGGTCCTGAAGACACCAAAGCAAAGGAAATCAGAGGCCATGAGAGGGCTGAAGAGGAGCTCCTGAAGTGGCATATTTTGACAGACAGTAAGCAACAGGTGGCCATGTTTTGTTCTTCAGTCACCTGTGACTCATTGTGTATTTTTTAAGGAATGGAATTACCTGTTTTTGTATTCTCTTTACAGCCTGAAGAGTTGAGAGAAATCATTGAGAAGACTAGAGAAATGGAGCAGAACAACGGCCACTACTTTGACACGGCAATTGTGAATTCAGATCTTGATAAAGCCTATCAGGAATTGCTTAGGTTAATTAACAAACTTGATACTGAACCTCAGTGGGTACCGTCCACTTGGCTGAGGTGAGGGAAACATCCATTCTGTGGTATGACTGGACTTACCTGGCAAACTGCCACTAGGAAGAGAGCCCTGATACTTCAGCAAGACCCTGAGGTAGCAGGCCAAATAAGCTGTAGACCTGTTCTTTGATCTCAAACTAGTGAGAAAATCCCCTTAGGCAATTTGTGCATAGCAGTCTTTATTCTCTGGACATGGCTTCAGAGATTCTTGCCTCCTCTTGAGGATTCTAAATGGAAGCTTTCAATAGACCAGTTCCATTTTATCCCTGTAAAAATGTTTTAATTCTGTTTTCACCTAACTAAATCTTTACTGCCTGGTCCTATTTCCATGAAAAATTTGTCTGTATATATACAGTGGTCCATGTCTCACATAGTTATAAATATTGATGCTATTTAACAGTTAACTTAAAGGACTTCATGGGAATGGGGTAAGGTGGGGGACGACTGTGCTTCTGTGTACTGGGCAGGACAGTATTTGGTTAGAAGGCTTGTTTTGTCATCAGAAATACTTTCCTAAAATGGTGCCACTTTGGTCTCAAACTATTCTGTTAGGCTTAAATTCATTTGTGTGTCTTTTAATTCTGAAACATTCCATTAGAAAGACCAGTTTTTTAGCTCAGACTATGGATCAGATTTCATGGCACACTCAACAGATTCTGATCTAATTAAATATCTTTTTAACGATTTTCTGAAGTTTTTGCACAAGTGATTGGTTCTATAACCTTGCATCATTTCTCTGATCTGCATAGTACAATAGAATGTGTAAGTTATACTTTTATGAATGGCAGATGGTCATATAAACTGTTGATGGGTAGTTTTTCCTCATGATGCAAATCATTTTTCATATATATGAGAGGACATAGCACATTTGACAGTTTTGCGTTTTTTATATATGAGCACAGTATAACTTGACTGTGCCATATATAAGTAATAAACTGGAATTGTGGGATGAAATGTGGGATGAATATAGCTGCTGTACTGTATACTAATATTTAATAGGTTGACAAATGGTCATTGATAACTCATTTAGCATTGGAATAAAATTATACCCAAAGGAAGATACTATAACAACTGACTTTGAGATCACAAGGAAAGGATGACCTGAAAGTCATTTGAACATTATAGGAAAAGAACATAGGTGGGGGCGGGGAGTTAAGCATACAGAAGCAAGTTTTTATCCTATCAAGTTCTGCCTCTTAACGACCAGAATGCAATGTCTTGTTAAATCATAAATGTTTAAGCTAATGGGATTTTCATACTGTCTCTATAGCTGTAGCTTTAAAATTCAACTTCTGTAATTGGTATGGAAAGTGAATTTGTAGTCTTTTCAAGCCTTTAGGGATGGTGTGATGTGTGTCAAACAACCTCAAATGTGAATGTCTTGATTTTATTTTTATGACTTTAGCTACAGCATTTCCTGTTCCCAAAGCGAAACACTGGAATAACATGGAGTTGTCACTTAATTTAACGTAAACAATTGTTTTTAATGAGTAGTTTGTTTCATTGTTGTGTATATATTTGATTTCTATGTAATTTTACTTGAACAAATGTAGATAGTTTATGTTGCCTTTTCTGTTCAAATTTGCATGGCCTTGAAGTTGGCTGCAATGTGTCTTATATGGAAATACTTTCAAGATAACCGTTCCTTAGAAAGAAAGTAACATTCCTGGGTCAGGGGAAGAGTTGCCATACTTTTTTTACAGATCTGAAACACTCCAGTTAAGGACAGAGAAAACCAACAATATTAGCACTTAATCTTTTCAGTTTTCCAGTTTACTTTCTCTTAAGGAATGAAAGGTAGTCTACGGTAGACAGTGGAGTTTTATGAGCTGCTTTTCATAACTGACAACTGTTTTCAGCCCTAAGATCTAAAAGATTGACTGTTTAAGCAGCTGTTGTGCCAGTTCCGGAGTTAGCCTACAGACTGTTGAGCCACATGAGGGCCATGTGCTTTCACAAACAAAGCCCCTACACCAAGGCACATGCCATGTCATACAATACTCTTAGCTGACAAGAGAATTTGGGAATCAGTGAAGTCCTAGAGTTCTTATCAGCAATGGGAGAGATAGAAATTTTTATATCCCAAACTTTTCTCAGTCTCAGTGACAAGGATGTGTTGATATTCAACACAATCCCTGAACAAAGTGAAAACTTAGTGGCTGGCTTCCTTAAGGAAAACAAGCCTTGCTAATACACCCAGTTATCCAGCCTCTCTGGCCAGTTCCATTTCCTGTCCTTTGTGGCTCTGACTGGAGACCCCAATGTGGGAGAGGCATCATCCATTTATCGGAATGACGCAGTAGCTCATGAAATGCACATTAGCTCAAATAAGGAAATACCTTCCCTTGCTAAGTTTTCATAAGTAAGAACAAATGCAGAAGAATAGTATTTAGACTAATCCAGATTTGCTTTACATGAAAAATGTAATGTCTGGATTTTCTTTTTTCTTTTTCTCATGGCCCAAGGAATAAGTACTGATAAGGAATAATTTGAATGTAATTTTGTGAATGTGTATGGAAACTATAAACCAGGGATTTAGCCTTAATAAAAGGTAACCTTTCTGACATCTATTGTTAATCCACCTTTGTACTCTTACTTGTATCTGCACTCTTATTTTGAGTTGTCATACTGCACACTGTATTGTGAAAACAAAGTAAAATTATATTTCAAATAAAACCACTGAGTATGTCCTGTGTTTATGTCCTCTGCTGTTCAAGGTTTCAACTTGCCTAACCATTCGGTTTGCAAGTTTTTGCCAGAAATAAGTCCACTTGGAACCTCTGAACCAACCATAAAATACCTTTTAATTTATTCATGGTGGGGGAGTGCCCCCTATTGGCACAGATGTAGGTTCTGGTTCCTTGTTTATTAAAGATAACACTGTGAACTTAAACATTTTCAAGGAAAAAAAGAACATATGTAATACTCGACCAAACTCCACTTCTGTGTAGCCAAGGATCTGAGGGGACAAAGACTAGGATGTGAGTTGACAAATATGTAACATTCACTTTCCTACCGCACCACTACATTTCCCAAAGGAGGCAATCATACCAGCAAAAAGTGGCACACATACACACCTGCTACCCTTCTGGCTATTCCTGATCATTTCCTTCCCCTATGGATCACAGCACTCCACACAACAAATCTGGTTCACTGTTTCCTTCTGATTTCTAGTTAACAGTATGCTAACACCACAAAGTCATTTGCAGTTTTGTAGGGAGTTTAGCCAAGGCCAATACAAAAGAGCTTTAAGAAGCCACAGGAGAAATCTAGGTACTTCTCCTGCCTCAGCAGGTGAAGGTGAAGACAAACTTTACCTGAGTGAAAAACCATTAAGTAACCGGGGCTCTCATACTCTTCGAGCTATTTTTTTGCCTCCTAGAGAGGCAGTACATACTGCTTAAGAACCAAGGCCTGCATCCTAGCTCTGCTATCTGACCTGACAACGCCTCAGTTTTCTTTTCTGTAAAATGGAGAGAATAATACTTACACTTCAGTCCAGTGTTGGGAGGATTAAATGTTAAGCCTTGAAAATAGGTTAACACTGAACTGCTTAGGAACTCACTTGGTTTTCCAATCACTGCTAAGTTACCTACAGAATAAAATGTCCAATTCAAAACAGGACTTGCCAAAACTCAGCTCCTCCAGAACAGGCCTTGGGATCTTACCTTTACCCAAAGTTTTAAATATAGGGGAGGCAAAAAAAAGGGGGGGGAGCGTGGTTAGAAGAACATAAAAACACTGAAGGTAGACTGCCTGGATTTAAATCCTGGCTTCACCACCTTATAGCTTTTTGACCTAGAACCAATTATTCTAGCTCCCTGTGCCTTAAAAATTTCTTCCATGAAATGTGGGATTAAAATAACATGCATCTTATGGTTGTTGTGATAATATAAATAAAATACTTAAAAGAGGGCCTGACACATAACTAAAGATTATTTTGTAGCAGGTATTAAATGTCTGCAAAATTGCTTGGGACTTAAAAAAGCCTAGGCTTGCAATATCAATTGACTTAACATACAATACTGATAAGCCAAGTGTTACCAATTTCACCAAAAACTGTCCTATAGCCAATCACCTCAGAAATGCCCAGCACTGGGTACAAGAATGCCCGAGTAAACACGGATGGCTCACCAGCTCAAACAGCACAAAAAAACCTCAGATCCTGATACGGCCACTCAAATGTCTCATCTTCCTATTTAATGGGAGACAGCAAGTGTTACTGCTTGTAAGATAAAAGTTACCTTATTACATACTCTCAGATGAGAATTATTTTTCTTAGGTTAGGGAAGAAGTATTAATAACCCCTCTTAACTCACTGGCATGTTTAAGTACCCCGAAATTCAACAATCATCTCCATACTATGAAGGGGGGAAAAAGAGACTATCCATGTCCTACATGTCCGCAGACAAAGCTCTTGGTAGGGGACAATCCCATGTGCCAATCTCAGGTTAATAACATGACTGATACTGTTAGTACCTTAAGAAAAAAAAAGAACAATTCATTTTTATATCATTTTACTATTTATACCATAATCACATTAAAATTGGCAGAACTCCCATGACAGATAGGACAGAGACCTGTCATGCAAGGAAAAATAGTGAAGGTTTCATAAAGCTTGAGAGGAAGCACCAGGGTTACACAGGACGGCGGCAGCACTCTCAGACAACAGTGCCCCAGTGTCGGAGCAGGAAGGAAGCGGGCTGCTACAGCAACAGCTGGCCCGAGGCCACTGCTATTTCCTAAGGGGAATTTCCTAATATGCTTGGTAAGCAGATCACTTGAACAGATGTACATGGAACAGGGTACTGCTTCTGCCGAATAAATTCTACAGGTTCCTTTGAGATTCTACAAATCTCAAGTGATAAATGGTTGCTGATTAGGATTTTGCAAAGGTAGTCCCAAAACCAACATCCAGGAAAATTTAACCACCAGTGAATTCTTAGGCCAAAAAATAAACAGCCACACATACCAAACCTACACATCGTGATTTAAGATGGTGCCATGTTAGGGCTTATGAAAGAACCAGAGCAGGAAAGATTATTCAAACAGAAGATCCTCATCCTTCTCTTCAGCCAAAAGATTAGCAGGCTCCATCACCTCGCCAGCTGCCCTCCGTTGCTCCAAGTCTTTCTCCGATTTTTCCTTGAGAATCTTTTTCTTCTCCTGTATTTTCTTTAACCTGTAAAACAAAAGGAGGGAATTTTCTGAACACTATTTAAATTCTAAGTAGATTTGATTCCGCTAGTTTTGTAACAAGGATCATAAACATCTATAAACGAGAACAAAATTTTATTTCAATTGCAGTGATCTATAACCCATTTTTAAAATAAACATTTGAGGTAGAATATATACATTTTTAAGCTAATAATGGACTTTGAGGAGGGGGGAGAGAGACTATACATGTCCTACGTGTCTGCAGAGAAAGCTCTTTTTAGAAGATCATCCCATGTGCCAATCTGAGCATAAGACTGACTGATATTCTTAACAGTAAATTTTTTTTTTTTAAGTCCCTATCCCAGACTCTAAACCTTGAGATCCATTCCTTGATAATGGAATACCTTTAGAGCACTCAGGCATTTATTAAAATTTTAAATCAGTTTGGAACACCACAATCCTGAATGTCACTGAAGGACGGAACACAATAAGCTTTCATAATTAAGATTATAAATCACAGATGCTACTCACGATATTAAATCATAGATGGCCACATCTTCCCTGAATACAGGTCTTCACCTGTCTCCCACCATCTCTAAACCTGGCACACTGACCTCTGTACTACCGGTTTAGTGTCATCATCCCTTCCAACTCTAATTGTTCATAACCAATTTATGTACATGCCTCATTTCTCTGAGTACTGTGCTAATTCTCCAAAGGTATGATTTATATTATTACATCATGCCCCCAAGTACCTTATACTTTCTCCTGGGACATGTTCACCATGCAATACATATTTGTTGATTGATTAATTCTAGTTTCTTTTTATAAGGGAGACACCCGATCTAAATTATTATTTCATTTTAAAGAATAATCAAGTCTATGAATAGTTTCCCCTAAGGGCCTAACTTCTTGGAGATGCCGTATTTTAAATATGTGCAAAACTTGGCACAGATTAGTCTCCAGAACCTTCGCCAATATTATGTCTCTTGCTTCGCATTTATCAGAATGAAATACAGGCTGTGTTAATTCCAAAGAACATAAGCCAAGAGTCTCTGAGCAACTTGAGGCTTTAGAGTATGAAAAACAAGAAATTATCCGTAACTGCCAACAATTCCAACAAACCTATAGAACTCTTCTCGCTCCCTCTCATCCAGCTCTGTGATGATATAAGCAAGGGTACGTTCAATCCGGGGAATGATGACTAGGGGTAAAAAAAAAATATATGTGAGAACTTCAGACCTTTTTTCAAGTTGCCAATGTTCATCTGTATAACAGTTACTTTTTCTAATTGTAAAATTAATGTACATTTAATGCAGAAAACAAAAACAAAAAATTAAGTATAATCCAACCATCCTAAAATAACGACTGTATTTTGGTATATGCCCTGCTAGTGTCCTTTCTATGGACAGATAACATACACAATACACACAACACAATTCTATGGACCACAATATACACAACATTGAATATACTGAATTTATATGAATATACAACACTGAACCACAGATGTTAATTTAAATATAAATTGCAATCCCTGTTAAAAAGTAGATCATCAAGCAGAGAGCATGAACTAAGTTGAGTTTTGGGTGTGTCGTAAGGTGCTTCACAGAGAATTTGCCTCTGCTTCTAAAATGTGAACTCACTGAGAGCTGAAGCTATCACCTCATCTGATCTGTTTTGCTTGAGGTTCCATTTACAAGGCCTGGCACCAGCAACTGGTCAGGAAATGTGCGTGGAAATTTTAAAAATGAGGTAACTTCCTCTTATTTAACAAAGAGTGCAAAATAACTTCTTTGCTGTTCAAAATCTGATCCTTTCTTACCTTAAAATTGAATGTTTCTTTAATGAAAACAGGGTTTCTTGAATGGAAGTATTGTGCCGACACTAAGCACTGTGACAGAATGATGAAAGAGGTGGGAAATAAATGCACCAAATGGGACAATGTTTAGGAATCAAGGAGAAGAGCAGGACATAAGGCCTACAGGAAAGGGATTTAAAGTTAAGCACGCAATGTGTTCAAAAAGATTACTGAATCACTGGAAAGAGCTAAAGAACACACTAGGCCTTTTGAAAAATAGTTTCATCCTTTATTCATAACCAGAAATGAATGAACACTTCAGAATTTTTAACTTAGCATTTCCTTATGTATATGGATTTGGGAGGAGTCACACAACTCTCTTAAAGCACTTACAACTAACACCTCCCTGTGCTGACCCCACAGCCCAGCCTGCTGCGAATGCGGCACGGGCTTGTCACCATGTGATCAGTGCCTGGTTCCCACGCAAATGTGGAGCTACAGACAAGCGAACGAACAAAGAAAGCCTCACAGCAGCTTACACTCACCATGTTCAATGGCATTTACCCGCCTGTTGGTGATCTTAATGGCTTCATCCAAAGTAACAAAGGAAGTCTAAAATAAGAGGACAAATTAGCAATTTAAGCATGAGTTTTCCTAATCATATCCTATTCACTTGGCTTTACGCAGACTGCACCTGTAGAGAACATGTGGAAACCAAGACTACTTTTCAACGATTCCCAAAGAGTTAACATTACTTCCAGTCTATTACTGTTTAAAACATTCAATTTAAACATTTAAATTTAACAATTAAACAATTAAATATAAATTTAAAAATTTAAATTTTAAACATTCAATTTTAAAATTTAAATCTTAAATTTTAATTTTAAATTTTAAACATTCAATTTTAAACATTTAAAACTGTTTAAAACATTCAATTTTAAGGCAATCTGTTTACTTCAGATTTGCCTAAAGTTATAAAAATGGCAACAGGAAGGAATCAGGCTCTATTACACACACACACACACACACATTAAGTGGCCACAAAGCGGGGGAAAATAGCTTTCAAGCATCAACCACGTTGTGTTTACATTTAAATCTAGTATTGACTGTTGCTGTTCTCACCCACCAAAGAGTGAAGCTCTACCAAGGCACATGCGTTTTGATCGTCATCAGCAGGGATAATGGTGTGGAAGCCACCACCTCAGAAATCAAAACATCTCTGGGCTTGTCTCCCATAAAATCATGAAAACAGCCTAAAGCACGAAGTGCAGGATGCTCTGATTCAAGCCGTGAGTCCTCCCCAAAGGACTCTAAGATATCGGACTAGACCCAGAGCTCTGGCTCTTTTGTTACTCACCTGCAGTGAAGCTAGTTCCACCAGTAATTCCACTGCTTTGGCGTAATTCCTCTTTAATTTAGCCAACTGTTCCCCACCTCTGGCTAAACCAGTCAGCTCGTAACCTGAAAGAACCAGTCAGACAACATTTGTCATTACGGAGTAATCTTCCCCATAAATTTCCCCAAAAGAAGTCAGACTAGGGCGCCTGGGTGGCTGACTAGGTTAAGCCTCTACTTTTGGCTCAGGTCATGATCTCAGGGTCCTGGGATCGAGCCCCACATCAGGCTCTCGGCTCAACAGGGAGCTTGTTTCCCCTCTCTCTGCCTACTAGTGATCTCTCTCTCTCAAATAAATAAATAAATAATCTTAAAAAAAAAAAAAAGTCAGACTAATACCACACAGGGAGAAACAAATTCACTGACCCCCGTTTAATGCAACGTGACGTACCCAACCCACTCCCCAGGCCATGCTGAACAGTCAATATGTTTGTTTTTTCTGAAGTGAGATTTTCAGCATTTACGTTTTTATTGAAAGTACAGTTAAAATACAGTGTAATATTAGTTTCAGGTGTTCAATATAGTGATTGGACACTTCTTCGGCACAGTGCCTGGTGCTTATCACAAGAGCGCTCCTTACCCTCCACCGCCTAAGTCACCCCGCCCTTGCCCCGCAGCCATCAGTTTGTTCTCTCGAGTTAGGAGTAACAGTGAACCGAGTTAGGAGTAACAGTGAACGGGTTTTTCTTCCCAAGGAAACTATTCTAAATATAACTACAGGAGAAGCTTTTAACCAACCTCCACTTTATCACACTGGCCCCACTGCCTCATACCCATAGCACAGTGCCACGCCGGTAACAGGTGACTCCAGCTCGCTCCACTTCTTCACTGGGGCTACCCTGAACACTCTATGTGCACCAGTGGGAGAGGAGGGCCAAAAACTGTCTCTATGAAAAGAACTTGATTACTCTGGAAAGACTCAATAATGTGTTACTACCCCAAAAATGCCACCAAATTAGAAAATGCTAAAACAATTTTTAAAAATTGAGAATGAGCTATAAAATCTAGGAGATTTAGCATTCAGACTGCATCACAGAGAGACCTTATATTACTTTAAAGAAACTCAAACTGGAAATTATAAACAATGCATTATGGGTGTAGTTTATGCAGAAAGACAACACAGAAGTCTAATTAGCGGATTCATACTCAAAGGCCACGGCCTTGTATTTTTTTTAATGGCAAGTGACTGTATGTTTATGTATTTCTAGGTTGAAATAAAGTATTTTAGGACATTATAATGTTTTATGACTCTCTGCCATAACACTTTTGTTAACTAACTCCTACCCTAAGTGTTCCATATGAGGATGCTAACACTGGAACCACTAAACTCTAAGAAAGTCTATTCCAGCACCCATTTTGCAGAAAAAGATTCCTCTGAAGAGGAATCTGGAGAACCCAGAGACATACTACCGAAGTGTCACACTTACTATCAGTTCCTTCATGGTAATGTTCAAACACTGGCAAAGTAACACCTGTTAAAACACAGAAACATGTAGGTTCACAAACATGTCCTTGAAGTACTGTTTCTTAATCACCACTGTTTGTGGTGTTTCTTTCTCAGCAAATACTCAAAAGTCAAGAGACTATCTGGAACTTAACTGGTTTCAATGAATTTAGGAAACTGGTACCCTAAGTGTTCACTCCTATTTAATAATCAAATTATCCTGAGTAATAAGAGCTCAAGTTGTTACAGTTTTCTTTCCTTTCAGTTTTGAGGTATATGTAAAATGCGGAAAAAAATGCACATAGTTAATGTACAGATTTTGATGAAATTAGATATATGTATACACCTATGATACCATCACCACAATCAAGGTAATAAACTTACCACCTCCAAAAGATCTGTGTCCCTTTTCTTGTTTGTGTGTGTGTATATGTGTGTGTGTGTTAATACTCAACACAAGATTTACCCGAAGTTTTTAAATACACAACACTGCACTGTTAACTACAGGCACCACATTGTACAGCCAATCTCTAGAATGGATTCACCGTGTATAGCTCACTTTATCCCCATTTCCCCCGCCCCCATCCTCCGGCAACCGCCAGTTACAAAGATTCTAACATGTAAAGCAATTCAACTTGTTCTAAGTAGAAGAGACTAATTAGGACATGAAGATCTTGCTGTATAATCAGGTTCATTTTTTAAATGTCATCTTTTCTTCCGAAGGATTCTAAAGCATTGAAAAATTACCTGCTACGTTATCTTTCTTAGCTCGGATCTTCACTTGGGCTTTATTAACATTCTGGATAACTGTGGTGCTGCGGAAAAAGAAAAGGCCTTGATTGTTGAGATTTTAGCGTAAGAAATAAAACTACAGGGACCCATCAGGTAGTTTCAACAGGGTGAGATGGCACAAGTATGTTTGGTAACTGTCTTTCCAGCAAAAAATCACTGCTACCAGAGTAGGGTCTCAGAGAGCAAAGGATGAACAACACTCAAAACATGACCACAAGAAAACAAGAAAGAACACGATTGTTTGAGTTTTCAGTTAGGCATGTGGTGCCACAGGTATGACATTAAGGATTTTTATTCAGGTAATGTAATTTAGAGACAACTCCCTTCTAGGTTTGCTATCCAAACTTCTAGATGTGGCTTAGTAGGACTTCGATTCCCTTACCCTAGAACGTAACTCCCATCAGGTTTTGTCAGACTCCCCAACCTGTTCTTACTAAAATAAACTGTTTTCACCATAACCACCCTCGGACGCATTCACACACCACTTACATACTACTGAGTCTCTCCCACCGCCAGAAAAGTCAATGCAAGCGGCTCTTCTACCAACACTGACAAAAATTAAAATCCATCTCTTCAAGAGGACCTATGCCCCTGAGGCTGTCAGACCTGCCAGCAAAGGCTCCTGAATAACACAGACCGGGAATGGAGACACTGCGCCACTGGGTAAAGACAACTAAAATAAAAAAACCCGGAAAATTAATTCCACCTCTGTCCCCAGATAGCCATTTGACCTCAGGAAGGCAGTGAATTTAAAGGATGAAAAAGAACATTTGCCTGGTTTATCACATAAGCTTATCTGGGGAGAACCACACAACATAACTGGCAAAACCCCCTTGGAAAGCAAAAACTAAACCATTTTACACGCTTTGTATATAAAGCATACGCTGACAGGACAAAAGCCTTAGAATTCATGCCCTCTAAACCAATTCCATTCTCAAACTTATCCTAAGGAAATATTGCTACAGAAACTAAAATATCTATGCATGAAAATGTTCATGGCATCTTTTTTAATATTCCCCAAATCTGAAAATCAACCCGAAAGTTCACCATTAGGAGAAAGAGCTAATAAATTATGCACAACTAGAGAAAGGCTATACAGCTACGTGAAAATAAGGATGTTTAGGATACAATGTTAAATGAAAATGGCCTACAGAATGTTAAGTATCCTATGCCTACAACTCTGTACCAGACAGAAGTGGGTGATAATAAAGACACTGGTGTTAGGGTCACAAAGTAATAATAAAGAACACTTCTAACACCATCATTTATCTTTAATGCTTAGATGTTTTTTGAGAGTAGCTTTTAAGGGAAATTATGAACATGAAAGCACTGTGATTTTTCAAAACACCCCATTAAGTCTTCTTACCTGAAGTCCCCTGCTGTGAACTTGGCCTCAGCAAGTGAGAAGGCAGCTTCTCTCATCACTTCACCCATCAACATTTTAGTCTGGAAAAGCATAAACCAAGAAATAATTCAACCACGTTTCTTACAAGGATTAAAAAAAAAAAAAAAAACAACAATAAAATCACATTCCTTTAATAACCAGTATTTGATACCAGGTTTCTGTCTAAAATACTGACTTGAGGGGCGCCTGGGTGGCTCAGTGGGTTAAAGCCTCTGCCTTCGGCTCAGGTCATGACCCCAGGGTCCTGGGATCAAGTCCCACATCGCGCTCTCTGCTCAGCAGGGAGCCTGCTTCCTCCTCTCTCTCTGCCTGCCTCTCTGCCTACTTGTGATCTTTCTCTGTCAAATAAATAAATAAAATCTTTAAAAAAAAAAAAATACTGACTTGATAACAAAAATACCCAATTGTGCTTGAACAGTTTTGGTTATGGTCACTAACAGTACAATACCATGTGTTCTATAATTAAAACATCAGAATAAAGACATCAAGAAATAGAAAACTATCTTCGCTGAAGGACCCATCTTATTCCTGAATGGGCCTATATTAATGTGCTCAAATTAATCTCTCAAATTCACTGACAGAAAAAAAAATTTTTTTTAAAGATTTATTTATTTGACAGAGGGAACGCAAGCAGGGGAGTGGGAGAGGGAGAAGCAGGCTTCCCGCCAAGCAGGGAGCCCGATGCAGGGCCCAATCCCACAACCCCGGGACCATGATCTGAGCCGAAGGCAGACACTCAACCAGCTGAGCTACCCAGGTGCCCCTGTGCAGAGAAAATCTTAATGGCATAGTGATTCTAATATAAACCTGGACTATTTAAAGTTTGAAAAAAATCCAACAATCTTTTTGAAAGAAAAAAAGGGCAAATGGGCAGAGTTGCCAAGTATTAAAAATAAGAAAATACATCCAATACAGGGACAAAATAAATCAATGAACTATAACAGAGTTCAGAAAAAGTCACAGGTCTCTATGGAAATTTAGTAACATGAAGAGACCATGCACCTGGCCGCCCACTTACAAAACGAGCTTGTCCCTACCTCCTTACATCACACACTTCAGAAATTCTTAAAGTTTAAAAAAAAAAAAACTATAAAACATAGAATATTTTCTTAATCTTTTTTAGGCCTTTCTAAGAATTATTTATAACGCAAAAGCTGTATTTAAAAAAAAAAAAAAAAAGACTTAACAGATTTGACCAAGTATTTTTTTAAAAAGGCTAGAGAAAAATATTATTAGCATTTTACACAGAATATTTGTAGAACTTCGACAGAAAGATAAATAAAAGAAATTCACCAAGAAAATCAAATCATCTGTAAACATGAAAAAATGCTCAACCTACAATCAGAAGTACTGCAAATTAAAAGATACTAATTTTAGGGGCACGTGTTAAGTATACAACTCTTGATTTTGGCTCAGGTCATGCTCTCAGGGTTATGGGATCAAGTCCTGCATCAAGCTCCATGCTCAGCATGGAGTCTGCTTGAGATTCTCTCTCTCCCTCTACCCCTCCCTTGGCTCACTCACTCACTCTCTGAAATAATAAAAAAAACTTTTTTAAAGAATAAAAATTGGGGCAACTGGGTGGCTCAGTGGGTTAAAGCCTCTGCCTTCGGCTCGGGTCATGATCCCAGGGTCCTGGAATCGAGCCCCACATCAGGCTCTCTGCTCAGCGGGGAACCTGCTTCCTCCTCTCTCTCTGCCTGCCTCTCTGCCTACTTGTGATCTCTCTCTAATAAATGAATAAAATCTTTTAAAAAAAAGAGAATAAAAATAAAAGATACCACTTTTAGCCCAATAGATTGGCAACAAATAAAAAAAATTAATACCCAGTTAGGAAGAATCTGAGAGAACAGGTCTCACTAATCATTGGTAGGAATGTGAATTTGTGTAACAACTTGGAGAATAATTTGGCAATATCCATGAAAAATTGAAATGAATAGGGGCACCCGGGTGGCTCAGCTGGTTTAGCATCTGCCTTTGGCTCAGGTCATGATCTCAGGGTCCTGGGATCGAGCCCAGCATCAGGTCTCTGCTCAGTGGGGATTTTTAAAAAATGCAAATGACGGATTCTAAAGATTCTAAGACTTCCCACAGAAACGCTAGCACACATAGTGAGGTGGAGGAGGGACAGTAAAGTATCCTCTAGAGGGAGAAGGCACTCTGAGACAGAAAAACAATGCAAGACACTCCGTACCATTTACAGAGTTTTATTCCAGGTAACTTCCCGACAAGGAGGGACAGGCAGCTACATAGCTAACCTCCCCCCACCCCTGCTCTCTTCCAAGTATGGACCATAACCACTTTTATAGAGCGAGGGGGTTTGGTGGGGTGGTCACAGGGTAACTGCCTAAAGTGGTAGCCTCTGTGCACCTGCCATCTCTACTAGTTGCCTCGAGTGGCATGCTTTCTGCACCACTTAGGAAGATGAGAACAACCCTCCCCATATTTCAGTCAGGGATAACATTAACCTCCAAGGGGCCTGGAACACACAACCCCAAGGGAAGTCACTGCGGCATGACCAAGACGGAGGACCTAAAATGGGAGTCAGTGTTGTCAGCACTGCTACACTCTACCCTTGACATCTTTATGGCCGGTATAATCGTTACCTGCCATTCTTTCACAAGGACCATACAGCCAGGTACTGGGAGGTGACTTGCAGCCCTATACCACAATATTAATATACTTATAAAACCAGAGAAAATACTTAGAACTGTGGTTCCCTAACAACCCTGTAAAGAGGACCTTTGCACAGACTCAGCCTATTGGAGCAATTGTAACTTCAGTGTAAGTGTGGCGTATGACAAGATGTTTCCAGACACAAGAGAAACATTAACAATGCAGGATTATGGGCAGTAAGAAATGTTTTACCAGCAATAGATATGGCAAATCTTCAGTTAGCAAAAACAGGGTAGTGGTTTAGTCCCCATGAGCTAATATCCTCCCTGACTTTGGTATTTTCCCCAGGAGATGAAACCATTTATTTTGCTCCTTCATATCATCAGAGGATATGACCGTGTTGTACATATGCAACCTCGCTAACAATCCTACGTCAACAATCAACATACAACTCTTTGCATGTGCTGGGCCCTGACCCAATATATAATGAAGGGTTGAGAATACTGGATGTGAGGGGGAGGAGCAAGATGGCAGAAGAGCAGGAGACTTAAATATCATCAGGTCCCATGAGTTCAGCTAGTTAGTTATCATTCTGAACACCTACAAACTCAAGAGATCAAAGAGAAGAAGACCAGCAATTCTAGGAACAGAAAATCAACCACTTTCTGGAAGGTAGGATGTCCAGAGAAGTGAATCCAAGGCGATACACAGAAAGAGAGACTGCGGTGGGGAGGGGCGGATCCCGGCAAGCAGTGGAGCACATAATCAGAACTTTCAAAAGTCTGCTCCACGAGGGATGTCACTCCAGAGGCTAAATGGGGGGGTGGAGCCCTTGTGGGAACAGTGTGGTCTCAGGACCTGTGGGGTCACAAAAAGACCTGGGGTGCCTGAGGGTGGCAGAGCTCCCAGGTATTGGAGCAGGGAAGCCAGCTGCAGAGATGGAGCCAAGGAGGGGCTCTCAGCTCAGGGTTACCTTAAACCGTGATCCAAGGCACAGTCGGGCCCCTGCTCTTCAAGTAGGGACCCCACAAGCAGCAGATCTGGGGTGACTCCCCTCCTTACACCTCCAGAAGGAGCAGCACAGGAGCATGCAGCAGGAATCTGCTGTGTTTAAAGACTCCAAATGGGGCCGTGGCCAGAGATGGAAACGTTGGGTCACAGGCTGGGTGAGCATAGAGTGCGGTCAGAGACCAGGGATAAGGGAGGGATTGACTGCTTTTCTCTGGGGATGTACTGAGGAGTGGGGGCCCTGAGCTCTCAGCTCCTCCTGGTCAGAGACTGGGAGGCTGCCATTTTCATTCCCATCCTCCAAAGCGGTTCAGAAAGTGTTCAGGGAACAAAAGGTCCCAAGAGCAAAACCGAGCAGATTACTTAGCCTGGGCCCTGGCAAGGGCAATACGATTCTGCCTGCAGCAGAGACATTTGAAAATTAGTACAACAGGCCCCTCACCCAGAAGATCACCAAGAACATCCAGCCAAGACCAAGTTCACTAATCAATGAGAACTGAGGAACTCCAGAGCTAGGGGAATATAGCACACAGAATTCATGGCTTTTTGCCTCATGATTAATCTTTAGTCTTTCAAAGTTAAGTTTTTTATATTTTATTTTTTCTTATTCTATTTTTTAAAATTTTTCCGGTTTCCTACTTTAACGTTTAACTATTTTCTCTTATCAAGACATTTTTAAAACAATCTTTTAAAATTTTCATTGTTATATTCTACCCCTTCATTGTATTTGACCTTATTTTTTGTATACATGTAGGTTTTTCTTTTTTAAAATCTTGGGATACAGTACTTTTAATAGATCAAAATACCCTAAATCTAGCACATGGCTTTGTTCTAGTCTCAGCCTGATCACATTCTTTTCTCTCTCTCTTTTTTTTTTTTTTTTAAAGATTTTATTTATTTATTTGACACAGAGAGAGAGAGATTGCAAGTAGGCAGAGGCAGGCAGAGAGAGAAGGGGAAGCAGGCTCCCCGCCTAGCAGAGAGCCCAATATGGGGCCTGATTCCAGGACCCTGAGACTACAACCGGAGCCAAAGGCAGAGGTTTAACCCATTGAGGCACCCAGGTGCCCCTTCTTTTTTTTTTTTTTTTTAACCAACTTCTTATATTATCAATTCCTTTTTTAGAATCTTTTTAAATCTTCATCTTTACAGTCACATTCCATTCCTTCATCGTGTTTACCCTTATTTTTGTATACATGTAAGTTTTTCTTTCTTTCAAAATTTTGGGAGGCAGTTTCTTCTAACAGACCAAAATATATCCAAAATCAAGTGTGTGGCTCTGTTCTATTCACCAGTATTTTTTAAAAAGGGAGGGGATATATATACACACACATATGTATATGTATATGTATATACATATGTATATACACACATACGTGTATGTGTGTGTGTGTCTCTCTCTCTCTTTTTTCCCCCCCTTCTCTTTCCTTGTTTCTTCTCCCCCCAGTTTCGGGTCTTTCTTGATTTGGTCAGTGTGTATTTTTCTGAGGTCGTTGCAACCCTTTTAGTATTTTGTTCTCTCATTCGTCTATTCTTATCTGGATAAAATAACAAGGTGGAAAAACTCACCTCAGGGGAAAAAAAAGAACAAAAGGCAGTACCAATGGCTAGGGACCTAATTAATACAGACATTAGTAATATATCAGAACTAGAGTTCAGAATGACAATTACCAAGGTGCTAGCTGGGCTCAAAAAAAAGCATGAAAGATACTAGAGAATCCCTTTCTGGAGAAATAAAAGCACTTTCTGGAGAAATAAGAGAACTAAAATCTAACCAAGTTGAAATTAAAAAAGTATTAATGAGGTTCAATCAAAAATGGAGGATCTTACTGCTAGGATAAATGAGGGAGAAGAGAGAATTAGTGATAAAGAAATGATGGAGAATGAAGTTGAGCAAAAGAGAGACAAACAACTACTGGACCACAAGGGGAGAATCTGAGAGATAAGTGATACCGTAAGATGAAACAATATTAGAATAAGTGGGATCCCAGAAGAAGAAAGGGGGGGGCAGAAGGTATATTGGAACAAATTATAGCAGAGAACTTCCCTAATGTGACAAATGGAACAAGCATCAGAATCCAGCAGGCATAGAGAACACCCCTCAAAAATCAATAAAAATAGGTCCACACCCCCTCAACTAGTAGTAAAATTTACAAGGTTCAGTGACAAAGAGAAAATCCTAAAAGCAGTTCAGGACAAGAGGTCTATAAACATACAACGGTAGAAATATTACATTGGCATTAGACCTATTCACAGAGACCTGGTAGGCCAAAAAGGACTGGCATGATATACTCAAAGCACTAAATGAGAAAAATATGCAGCCAAGAATACTATATCCAGCTAGACTGTCACTGAAAATAGAAGGAGAGATATAAGCTTCCAGGACAAACAAAAACTAGAAAAAATTGCAAACACCAAACCAGGCCTACAGGAAATATTGAAAGGGGTCCTCGAAGCAAAGACAGAGTCTAAAAGTAACAGACCAAAAAGGAGCAGAGACAATATACAGTAACAGTCACCTTACAGGCAATACAATGGCACTAAATTCTTATCTTTCAATAGTTACCCTGAGTGTAAATGGGCTAAGTGCCCCAATCAAAAGACACAGGGTATCAGAATGGATAAAAAAAACAAAACCCATCAATATGCTGTCTACAAGAAACTCATTTTAGACCCAAATGACACCTCCAGATTTAAAGTGAGGGGGTGGAAAACAATTTACCATGCTAATGGACATCAAAAGAAAGCTGGGGTGGCAATCCTTACATATCAGATCAATTAGATTTTAAGCCAAAGACTTTAATAAGAGATAAGGAAGGACACTATAACATATTCATAGGGTCTGTCCAACAAGAAGATCTAACAATTTTAAACATCTATGCCCCTAACATGGGAGCAGCCAACTATATAAACCAAAAGAAACACATTGACAAGAATACAAAAATAGTAGGGTACTTTGACAAAATGTTAAATGGACAGATCATCCAAGCAAAATATCAACAAGGAAATAAATGCCTTAAAGGACACACTGGACCAGATGGACATCACAGATATATTCAGAACATTCCATCCGAAAGCAACAGAATACATATTCTTCTTTAGTGCACATGGAACATTCTCCAGAATAGATCACATCCTGGGTCACAAATCAGGTCTCAACCGGTATCAAATGATTGGGATCATTCCCTGCATATTTTCAGACCACAATGCTCTGAAGCTAGAACTCAATCACAAGAGGAAATCTGGAAAGAACCCAAATATATGGAGACTAAAGAACATCCTTCTAAAGAATGAATGGGTCAACCAGGAATTAAAGAAGAATTGAAAAAAATTCATGGAAACAAATAATGAAAACACAATGGTTCAAAATCTGTGGGACAAAGCAAAGGCAGTCCTAAGAGGAAAATATATAGCAATACAAGCCTTTCTCAAGAAACAAGAAAGGTCTCAAATACACAACTTAACCCTATACCTAAAGGAGCTGGAGAAAGAACAGCAAAGAAAGCCTAAACCCAGCAGAAGAAAAATAATAAAGATCAGAGTAGAAATCAATGAAACAGACCCAAAGAACAACAGAACAAAATCAGGAGCTGGTTCCTTGAAAGAATTAATCAGATTGATAAACCCCTGCCCAGTCTTACCAAAAGGAAAGAGAAAGGACCAAAATAAGTAAAATCATGAATGAAAGAAGAGAGATCACAACTAACACCAAAGAAATACAATTATAAGAACATATTATGAACAACTATACACCAACAAATTTGACAAACTGGAAGAAATGGATGCCTTCCTAGAGACATATAAACTACCAAAACTGAACCAGGAAGAAACAGAAGAAATGAATAGACCCATAACCAGTAAGGAGATTGAAGCAGTCATCAAAAATCTCCCAACAAAGAAGAGCCCAGGGCCAGACAGCTTCCCTGGGGAATACTACCAAACATTTAAAGAAAAATTAATATCTATTCTCCTGAAACTGCTCCAAAAAATAGAAGAAAAACTTCAAAACTTATTTTATGAGGCCAGCATTACCTTGATCCCAATACCAGACAAAGACCCCATCAAAAAGGAGAATTACAGACCAATATCCTTGATGAATATGGATCAAAAATTCTCACCAAAATACTAACCAATAGGATCTAACAGTACAAAGGATTATTCACCACGAATATTATTCAGCTAGTGGGATTTATTCCTGGGCTGCAAGGTTGGTTCAACATCCACAAATCAATCAATGTGATACAATACATTAATAAATGAAAGAACAAGAACCGTAGGATCCTCTCATGGATACTGAAAAAACATTTGACTAAGTACAGCATCCTTTCTCGACCAAAACTCTTCACAGTATAGGGACAGAAGGTACATACCTCAGTATCATAAAAGCCATCTATGAAAACCCCACAGTGAATATCAATCTCAGTGGGGAAAAACTGAAAGATTTTCCCCTAAGGTTAGAAACACAGCAGGGCTGTCCACTATCCCCACTGCTATTCAACATAGTACTAGAAGTCCTAGCCTCAGCAATCAGACAACAAAAAGAAAGAAAAGGCATCCAACTCGGCAAAGAAGTAGTCAAATTCTCACTTTTTGCAGGTGATATTATACTTTATGTGGAAAACCCGAAAGACTCCATTCCAAAACTTCCAGAACTCATTCAGGAATTCAGTAAAGTTTCAGGATATAAAATCAATGCACAGGAATCAGTTGTATTCTATACACCAATAGCAAGACAGAAGAAAGAGAAATTAAAGAGTCAATCCCATTTACAATTGCACCTAAAACCGTAAGATACCTAGGAATAAACCTAACCAGAGGCAGTCTCTGTACTCAGAAATCTATAAAGTACTCATGAAAGAAACTGAGGAAGACACAAAGAAATGGAAAAACGTTCCATGCTCATGGATTGGAAGAACAAATATTGTGAAAATGTCTGTGCTACCTAAAGCAATCTACACATTTAATGCAATCCCTATCAAAATACCATCCATTTTTTTCAAAGAAATGGAACAAATAATCCTAAAATTTATACGGAACCAGAAAAGACCCCAAATAGTCAGAGGAACGTTGAAAAAGAAAGCCAAAGTTGGTGGCATCACAATTTCAGACTTCAAGCTCTAATACAAAGCTGTCATCATCAAGAAAGAATGGTACCGGCACTAAAAGAAACACACAGATCAGTGCAACAGAATAGAGAGCCCAGAAATGGACCCTCAACTCAACAAGATTAGTTGACCTGGTCAACTAATATTCAACAAAGCAGGAAAGCATGCCTAATGGAAAAAAGACAGTCTCTCTTCAACAAATGGTGCTGGGAAAATTGGACAGCCACATGCAAAAGAATGAAAGTGGACCATTCCCTTACACCACACACAAAAATAGACTCCAAATGGAAAAGACCTCAAAGCGAGACAGGAATCTATCAAAATCCTTGAGGAGAACACAGGCAGCAGCAACCTCTTCCACCTCAGCCACAGCAACTTCTTCCTAGAAACATCGCCAAAGGCAAGTGAAGCGAGGGTAAAAATGAACTATTGGGACTTCATCGAGATCAAAAGCTTTTGCAAGCAAAGGAAACAGTCAACAAAACCAAAAGCAACTGGCATAATGGGAGAAGATACCTGCAAATGATATAATAAGTGCTAGCATACAAAATCTATGAAGAACTTCTCAAACTCAACAACCAAAGAACAAATAATCCAACCAAGAAATGAGCACAAGACATGAACAGACATTTCTGCAAAGACATCCAACGGCCAACACACACATGAAAAAAAGCTCAACATCACTTGGCATCACGGAAATACAAATCAAAACCACAATGAGATACCACCTCACACCAGTCAGAATGGCTAAATTAACAAGTCAGGAAATGACAGATGTTGGCGAGGATGCAGAGAAAGGGGAACCCTCCTACACTGTTGGTGGGAATACAAATGGTGTAGGTGTAGCCACTATGGAAAACAGTATGGAGGTTCCTCAAAAAGTTGAAAATAGAGCCTATGACCCAGCAATCACACAACTAGGTATCTATCCTAAAGATACAAATGTAGTAATCCGAAGGGGCACGTGCACACAAATGTTTATAGCAGCATTATCCACAACAGTCAAACTATGGAAAGAACTTAGATGCCCATCAACAGATGAATGGATAAAGAAGATATATAGATATATAGATAGATAGATAGATATAGTGTATGTATATGTGTGTACACACACACACACACACACACACACAATGGAATACTATGCAGCCATCAAAGGATCAAAAAAACCAAAATCTTGCCATTTGCAATGATGTGGATGGAAATAGAGGGTATTATGCTGAGCAAAATAAGTCAATCAGAGAAAGACAATTATCATTCCATCTCCCTGATATGAGGAATTTGAGAGGCAGAGCAGAGGGTTGTCGGGGGAAGGGAGGGGGAAAAATGAAACAAGATGGGACCAGGGAGGGAGACAAACCATAAGAGACTTCATCTCAGGAAACTGAGGAGTGGGGAGAAGATGGGGTGGCTGGGTTATGGACATAGGGAGGGTATGTGCTACGGTGAATGCTGCGAATTGTGTAAGACTGAGGATTCACAGATCTATATCCCTGAAGCAAATAATACATTGTGTAATTTTTTAAAAATTATACTGGATGTGAGGACTTGACCCCAGTGGATTAGGACACTAAGCCACCCAGAGGAGGTATTCCAAGTCAATTTTCAAAGAACTAGAGCCTTACCAGATGGGAAGTCTTATAGCAATCACAGAAGTAGTCCCTCTTCCCCCAGTAGGTCTCAGACCTCCCAACAATACCGGCACCCCAGAGCTGCACGGGTGTTGCTGCTTAGGAGTTCGTATGCAGAAATCTGTCCTCCTATGGGCACAGCTTTAAAAAGTTGAATTGCCCGTTAGTCTTGGATACCAACCTCTGAGGGAGCCATCTGGTGACAAAATCTTTAATGTGTTTCCTATTAGTCCAGTCATCCTTCCAGTTAGACCTGCAGCAGTGAGACTACATGGCAGGTGGGAAAACAACAATATATCCCAGGCTTCTGTCCACTCTTGGATGTCATGACCAGTAAAACATGACCCCTGATCGCTATAGGAGTCGGCGTTTGTACACGCTCTCCAGTTGTTAATCTGTTCCACCTGCAACCTAATTAGCTCTCTTACAGGCAAAGGTTTGTACAAGTCCTGTGCAAGTGTCCACACTGATCAGTGCATATCTGTCCCTTTCAATACTGGCAAAGGACCTATGTAATCTATCTGCCAGCAAGAAACAGGGCTTGTAATCTGCCCAACATACCCCAGCGTATGGTACAATGGCCGTCAACTGAGGTGGCAATGGGGACAGTCCTTGTCAGCAGCCTGTGGACTCAAATATTTTAAAGGCAAACATAATCTTTTTATTATTTGCCAAGTAGTTCTGGGACATCAGTTGTTGTCCCAATTTACAACTGACCTACAATGAACCCACTCGGCTATATCAGACAGGGTCAGCATTTCCTCCACCAGAACATGTGCCTGGGCAGAGCATTTGCCTCATCAGTGCCTGGTGGTGTGGCTGGGGAGTAAGCAGGGAAACAGGCCTTACTTGGAGAGCTGCATCAGGCTTAGGGCACACTTCCCAAATACCTTCCCCCACAGTTCTACTCCTCACAAAGGTCTATTTAATATACCCCAACCTTCTCTGTGCCATCAAAGCATCCATGCTCTCAACCCTTACAACACTGCCCAGGTGTCAGTAGCCAAATCAATAAGCATTGGCTCATATGTCAACACAATCCATACTACTCTCAACTCTGCCCACTGACTACTTTGTTTAAGTTCTTTCTTCGAAGTGTATCAGAATCCAGCCAGATGGCAGAGGAATGCCATACAGGCAGGTTGCCCCTGCAACTGCCACCAGTATACTATGCATCCACCAGAGGGGGGTGCATAATGTCAGCAACTTCTGCAAGTTGGGCTGTTGGGTTGGGCTGACTTAAGTGACCAGCCCTCAAAATGAGTGTAGCTCATGAGACAGCAGGTTGGTATTAAAAGCACTCCTGCACCGCAGGTAAGCATGTTACTTCTATAAGGTGCTTACCTGAACACAGGCACACTTAGATTTGCTGAACAAGTCCTTAATTCATTCTCCCACTGGCAGAAAGGTTCATACCATCATAGGCAAATCAGCACTCAGTCCCTCTGTCTGCTGAAGCGCAAGATATATAGCTAATAGTTGTTCTTCAATGGGACTACACCTGGTTTCTGTTCTCCTCCATAAATGAGACCAGAATCCTAACGAGATCCATTTCCCATTTCGTCAATCTCACAAGCCCCAGCCAAACCCTTCTAGATATGAATTCACATCTAATTCACAACTCCCACCTGGCATTAATACCCCCAAGGTCTGTACTCGTTGTACTGCCCTTTTTGCCCTGAAGACAGCCTCTTATTGGGAGACCTCAGTCAGTTAAGCATAGGCCTTTGGCTCAGATTGTGATCTCAGGGTCCTGGGATGGAGCACCATGACCTCGGGCTTGCTGCTCAGTGAGGAGTCTCCTTCTCAGTCTCTCTCTGCTCTTCCTCTTCTCCCCATTCAGGCGTGTGCACTCTCTCTAATAAATTAAATCTTTACAAAAAAGATAGCCTCTTATTGGTTTGCACCCCAATCCCATCAGCTTACCCTCCTAACTAAGGCATTTAAAAGGTCTCAATATCTGCTCTATTGCTAGAAAGGGAACAGAAAATCTCCAGTAAACCAATAAACCAAAAGCCTGTAATTCCTCTACAGTTTTAGGGATTGGGAAGGCTTGCATTTTACAATGACCATCTCTGGCATCACTTGTCTTACTTGACCAGATGATGCCCAGGAACTTTACCAATTAACCCAGCCCTTAGATTCCTGTCTGTATTTACCTCTCAGAGACTACACCTGAAACGTTTCAGTTCTTACACATTTGAGACCTGAGACAATGAGGTCTTGTACATTTGAGACCTGAGACCCAAGGAGACAGGGAGGGTAAATCATCACAGTTTAACATTTCACCAATATAATGATAAAGCACCATCATCTCTGACAATATCCATTTTTCCAAATCTCTGCCTACCAACCTATGACAAACTGTGGGGCTACTGAGGTACCCTTCGAAAGTCCATTGTCTCCTGTTCCACAGGAAAGGAGATTAATCTTAGAATTCATGTCCTAATGAATAGTGGAAAGGCATTAGACGAATCTGGTACATGATGATAAACCTTAATGGATGCCATGATTTCCTCTAACAATAAGGCTATATTAGGCACCATAAGAACATGGACAGACGGGAGTAATTTTACTGAGTTCCCTATAATCTACTGTTATTTGCCAGGTCCCATTAGATTTCACTATAAGCCAAACCGACTACTGAATGGGCACTGAGTAGGCCTGATGACCTCTGTCTTTTCTAATTCTTCAATGGTGGTAGTAACCTCGTTATCCTTCCCTAGTAGCTCATACTGTTTTATGTTTATGACTCTTCAGAAACTGGTAGCCCTACAGGTTCCCATTTTGCATGACCCACAACGGGTTTCACTACTCGGATATGCAACCTGAATCCACCTGTGGAGCTGTGCCTAAGATACTCAAGCGAGGGAAAGCCACACTAGAAAACAATGGGGGAAGAAGCCTGCCAATCTGTAGGTACAGACTCGTTTGGAGGACCTTGATAATTTGTCCCACATAAACATCAACAGCCTTTATTTCTCCCCAGAATTTCTAGGGTTTCCAAAAGTGTGCATTCAGCTCCAGTGTCTATTAGTTAGCACAGTCTGTTAATGCAAGAGCAATAAATGGTTAATTCAACATGGGGCCTCTAGTTCCCCCCTACTGTTGCCTAACCCCTAGTCTCTAGAGGTATAGGGTATACACCACTGAAATTCCTGTTAGCAGAGGAGATCTGGGGAAACACCTCGTTTTCTCGAGCCTTCCATAATGCTTAGCAAGACCAAACTGGGTTGTCTATATTTTCTTTCGGATCCTGTATAAAATTAGGACTTGCCATTATAGTTTGTGAGACCTTGATGGGCCCCCTTTCTGCCATTTCATCATTGGGAAGATTCTTTGCTTTTCCCATTTTTCAACCTATTTCCCCTAAGACAGATTCTTTTGGTCTCACTTAAGTCAACCACCATAGTAGCTACCTTAGCAATGAGCCAATTAACCACAGGGGCAAGGACAGATACTAAATCCAACACCATGCCCCTGGAGCTGACAATAATATAAGGCCTTCCATACCAGAGGAAAGCAATTCTTTGTCTAGATCACTAAAATGCCTTCCATACCAGAGGAAAGCAATTCTTTGTCTAGATCACTAAAATGCTAAGTGTAAATGGCAGGTTTCACTCCCAGTTCACACAGAATTTCTAGTGGTTCTTCCGTGGAGATCAAAGAACAGGCCCCTTTTAGGCCAAGTTATCTTAATTCTAAAATTTATCCGATCAAGTTAACCAAGAGCCTGAGATTCTGTCCCAAGACTGTGGCATGTACTTGTTGCAAGGCAGGCAGAGCGCTGACTGGGGCCATTTTGGACATCCCAAACCTCCAACAAATACCCTCTTCCCCAGTATCCCACCACTGCAACACCCAAGCTGCCACCGCCACCCTGCAGCCCTGTCGGCCGCTCTGCCTAAAGCGGCGGGCCTGCTCTACTAAGTCTGGGGCAGAGTACTCACTCCCTCACTGTCGTTTCCTGACTGGTGGAATTTTTCCTTCCTCATCCTCAGGCAAGCAAGCGGCCTGGAGCTGTGTTCCAACCAGAGGATGTGCCTTTAAATCCCCCTCCTCCTCTACCACCATGCCCTCCTCATCAGTCTCTACCCCAGGGATCCCACGCCTCTGGGTCCCTACTCTCCTGAGACACCACAGTACTCCCTTCAGTACTCCCTTCAGCACTCACCCTTCTCCAGCCTCCCAAGGCCCTAATTCCCAAGGGACCCTCCTGCTGTTGGATTCCTCCAGATACAACATCCCAAGGAGAGGAACAGGCGGCTCACACACCCCCCTTCCTAAACCAAAGCGCTCATCCCTGCTGCTCAGATTCCCACCCTACTTCTGACTCCCCTCCACTGTGCTTCCCCATGCAGACCATGGACCCAGCCATGCAGCAACTGCTGGTCAGTGGCTACCCCCCTGCTCTCAGACAGACCTTCTAACAGCCCCTGGGGCGCCCCCCCCCCCCCCCCCCCCCCACCCCCGCCCCTGCCAGCCCAGGCCTACCCCCCCCCCCGCTCCCACCACTCACTTCACATCTCCAGCTGGCTTGCCAGTGCTTAGAAAGTGCATGAGGGACAGTCAAGTATCCTCCGGACTCAGAAGGCACCCTGAGACCAAAAAAAAAAACTTCGAGTCTCCTGTGGGACCGTTTTTACCTTTCTACTCAGGATAACTAATCAAAGGGGAGGGACAGGGAGGGATGGGGCGGACACATCCCCCAAGTGGCTGCTCTCTGCCAAGCAGGGCCCATAACCGTCTGCTTTCCCAGAGCAAGGGGCCCAGTGGGGTGGTCACAGGATAGTCAGCCTTCCTGCATGCTGGTCAGGGCCAACATCAACCTTCATGGAGCCCACAATACTCAGCCCAAAGGAAGGTCACAGTCCATCCATGAACAAGATGGAGGGCCAATGATGGAGTCCATGTTATCAGTACTCTCACACATACACGTAAAGATTGAAGAGTACCCTCCCCCACTAAACAGTAAAACATTCATCAACAGAAAAATAAATTCCATATCTGTTCGATGGAGTTCCATGCAGCTGTTATAAAGAAAAAGACAGATCTATGTATTGATGTAGAAAGCTGTCCATACTCTGCCAGGGGAAACAGGCAGGAATTGAATTATATAATGCATAACAGCTGCTTGTTACTAAAAATAAATAAATAAAAGTGTCACAGAGAACTTCTCTGGAAAATGAGAAGGGAGTTGGGGAGGGAGGAGAATAATCTTCATTTTTAAAATATATTTCCGTATTTGCATTTCAATTACCTAAAAAGTACTGAATTAAAACACACTATGTGCCAGCACTGTTCTAGACACAGGAAATAAGTACTGAGGATTAAGTCCCTGCTTTCACGGAGCTAACACTCTCTAGTGGGGGCAACCACCAAACAAGGAAATATGCAGTAGTACATGCTATGACAAAAATAAGGAAATGTGAGGTGCCTGAGTGGTGCAACTAGTTAGGCATCTGACTCTTGGTTTCACCTCAGGTCATGATCTCGCCCTTGTGAGATCGATACCCATGTCTGGCTCTGCTAAGCATGGAATCTGCTTAAGATTCTCTTTTCCTCTTCCTCTGCCCCTCCCTGTGCTCCTGCTCTCTTTCTCGCTCTCAAGTACATATATCTTTAAAAAATAATAATAATAAGGAAATGCAACAGAGGTAAATACATGGTCACTTCAGATTGCATGATCAGGGATGGCCTCTCTGAAGAGACCAGAATGACCAGAGGAGCAATCTTAAGTCCCGGGAAAGAACATTTCAAGCAGAAAAAACAGCTAATGAAAAGTCCTGGAGGAAAATGGTAGGGAGAATGCGCCAAATGAGGTCCCAGGAACAGGCAGGGGCTTTGCTGGCAAGACTAATGAGTCCATATTTTATATTAAATGATCTGAAACTTGTTACGGTCATAATGATAGTTTTACTTTTGAAAGAAAAAAAATTAAAACAAAAATTAAAATTCCAAGAGCCACAGTGGATTTTCTTAGATATCTCTAAAATAAATAACTGTTCTAAGCACAGTTCATTCTACCTCTATTATCTTCTTTAGGATCTGTCGAAATCGAAGAGTTAAGGCATCAGATTTTTTCTTCAGGAGGTTTCGACCTGTCTGTGCTCCTTTTAATCGAGCCTTCATGATGGTCTGTGCCCTATATAAACAAAATTAAAGATATTTATTCCCACTGTTTAAAAAACATATAAATACTTCCCCAATATAGTATTAAAATTATGCCTTCCTCTTTGATGTCATGATTTTAAGAATATATATCATCTGTGCTGAAAGTTATGATTTTTCTCAATATCACTGACTTGTTCCAGAAATATTAAGTTCATTTATTTAAAACAGAAACATTCTTTAACAACTATCTGGGAAAAGTTATTTACTATATCATAATAAAATTTATCAGGAGTCCTGTTTTATGATGCCACCATAGCTAAAATATTAGATTTGCAAATTAAAATAACGTCTCTGTTTCCATTACAGGTGTATTAAGTAAGCATTTTTTTAAAATCTGTCCACTAATCAGTATCAAAATTTGAAATGCACTTACCTTCAGGACCAGCAAGTCCATTGTGAAGAATTTATGCTACAGACTTACTCCCACATGTAACAAAAGTATATGCAAAGTTAAGGATGACTACTCCAGCCTTCTGTGTAATAGCAAAAGGGTGGAAACACACTAAATGTTCCATAAATCACAGTTCATCATAAAATGGAATGATAAACAGTCATTAGAAAAAGATTAAAAAAATATAAACTATATTATAGTCTCTTACACATGCAAAGTAAGGGATAAATATGTTTATATTGACACAGAGAATACTTTTAGAAAAGAGTCACAGAATCTGGTAAGTTTCCTTTGGGAAATGGGACTAAAGGGGAAAAATGGATTTACTTTCCACTAGATTTATATTCTTAAGGACCTCTTATAACATATACCACAATGAATAATTACTTTTTCTATTAAAAGTGTGGCATTAAAGTGTTTTCATTTCATCAAAATCCTACCACCAATAATTTTACTACTTTGCAAATGACTCAAGGAACCAATGACACCCATTTCTGAAAAGTGACAAACTACAGAAGTCTTATCTCTTATTCCAGTCTTTTCCCAACAGAAACCCCAATATCAAAGCCAAGAAAGTAATTACAGAAATCGACAATTTTGTTCTTGCTGCCATATGCCAGATAACATTTAATAATTTTTTTAAAAGTAGGTAAAAGATTTAAAAATAAATTGTATAATGTAGATACTTAAGATGATTTGTATAAGGGGATATAATTTCATATGACTGGTGTTATAACCAACTGCAAAATAGCATGTATTAATGGACCTTTGGGTAAATTCTTAAATTTTACTGAAATCTTTGACCAAAGTGGAAAGGTTACTGAGACAATTCTACAGCTGAAGAAACCTTAAACATGATCTTGAAAATGAAGCTTAAAAAAATGAAACACTTCCTCCCACTCTGGGCGGGAGTGGGGAACCGGACGACAACTGAAACACATTTCTGACTCCAGTTCCTTGCCCACCACTCAAACTAAGGCTCAAACCTAGGCCCACTGTATCCCAACCACCCGTCACACTGCCTATTATACATAGCACCAGATGAACAGTTCTGTTTGAAAACTACTATTTGCACTGACTGACCTCACTGGAGGTCTAACCAAGTGAAGCTGGTTCAGTTTCCAGCCTTAGCTGGAGCTATCCACCCCAATGTGTACATTTAACATATTATCTTGTTGACACTAATGACCAGAATTTGGAGCTCAAAGACTTGAATCAAATTTAAGTCAAATCCCAGTACTGCAGATTCAATATAGCAAAAAACGTGAGCTGGTTGATAAAACTGAATTTACCGGGGCACCTGGGTGGCTCAGTGGGTTAAGCCTCTGCCTTCGGCTCAGTTCATGATCCCAGGGTTCTGGGATCAAGCCCCACATTGGGCTCCCTGCTCAACGGGGAGCCTGCTTCCCCCTCTCCCTCTCTCTCTGCCTGCCTCTCTGCCTACTTGTAATCTCTCTCTGTGAAATCAAGATAAAATCTTTTTAAAATAAATAAATAAATAATGAAAAAATAAAATTGAATTTACCAAGCTAATTTTAATTTCCTAACTAATAATAGCACCTCTGTGAAATAGACACATTTTAAATCTTGAGACTTGAAGAATGACTTGCCCAAAGGCTTACAGCCAGTATGTCATAGAACCTGGATTTGACAGACTCTTGCCGACTGCAAATCCCTCAAGCCTCTTTTGCTTTCAGTCTAAACTTTGTTTTGTTCTCTCTGCTGCATAAGGGGGAGACAGCCCCACCTCACAGGATAACACTGTAAGGTGGAACTGTCTGACACAGAAGTCACTGAAGTATTTTCTAACCTAGCTCTTAAAGAAACAACTCCTTTCAAGTTTTAGGGTTGCTAAGCATTAGGGAAAATGTTCGACCTTCAGCCAGAAGGATGACTTTGTTTTCGGCTGAATCAAAGACATCTGACTACATGACAAAATACCTGCTGCTAAGCCTTGGGGAAAATATTTACACAAGCACTAACTTCCTGTGCCTTATTTTCCTCTCAATCAGCAAGCTAAGTGCTCTCAAATAACAATTTTCACTTTTACAAATCTATTAGTCTTCTTGTCTAAGCCCAAAGACGTCCATTTTCACTTCTTAGTCTCAAACCAAAAACAAAACAAAAAAAAATGTTAACATTCTGACTACTATTAAAAATAAACACAGCCAGACATTCAGGTGGTGAAAACAGATTTTGTGCAGTAACCAATGACAGTAGGAAAAAGAGCTGAGCCCCATTCTGACTTGTGCAGAAGTGGTTGGACATTTTACTTTTTTTTTTTTTTAAGATTTTATTTATTTGACAGAGGGAGAGAGAGTGCATGTGTGCGCAAGCACAAGAAGGCAGAGTGGCAGGCAGAGAGAGCCCACTGAGCAGAGATTCCCTATGGAAGGCTTGATCCCAGGACCCTGGGATCATGACCTGAGCGTAAGGCAGACACTTAACCAAATGAGCAACCCTGGTGCCCCTGGTTGGGCATTTTAAAGGAACAGTAGGGAGAGAAGAAAGAGCGGACTCAAAAAGAGTCACAGAAGTAAAAATTTAAAAAGGGCTGGTCACTGAAAATGACACTTGCTACCTGGCAATCTTGGAAGTTAGGATTCCATCTTCCCAGAGACTGGGAAACATCCATCCTTCCCAATAACTACATTTCAAAGAAATGGCTTTCAGATCCTTGAGAATGACACTTCTAAGTTGTAGGATAGAGATGTATATTTCAAAAGGAAAAGAAAGGATGCATAATTGTAAGCCATTTTTAGTGAATGCCCTAAGAAAGGGAGGTCAGGAGCCTATCATCAGGCATTGGATAGAACAAATTCTCCTGGAGCACCTGGCTTTCTCCACAGGTATTTTCACCGGTGCCGGGGTAAATCAAAGAACACAGCCACAGGCCATTCTAGTTTGGTCGCCTTTCAGTGCAGACATTTATGAGACTCATGGTCAAGTTCTGGGAGTTCTGCAGATCTCCCTACCCCAGGGTAGCTTGATCCTTATCTATTTTACAAACGGTGCCTTTCTCCACAGCTGACTTGCTTCCCACTTAATATAAACATCTACTAGAAAATCAATGGGTGAAAGTAAAAAATAAGCAAAAATAAATAAATAAAAAGCCCCCAAACCCTTTCATTTCATTAAGAGTTATAGCCAAACTGAAAGAGACAGAAAGCTAAGTCTTGGATTTGAATATAATTCTTTATTTCAGGCATTCTCAGATTTTCCAAGAAAAAAATCAGGATGAAGGAAAAAAACAAGAACACCTCCAAATAAATAGGACCACAATCAAAAGATCTAAATGTCAAAGTCAAATCTGATTTTCTAATCCTCAAGGGGGGGGGGGGGGGAGTAGAAGAGGAGGAGCGGCCAAATAACAATCTTAACTATGACACATTCTTAGGCAAATTTGAGAAAACTATAAAACCTTCTTTAAAAACTGGCCCAAACAGAGGCACCTGGATGGCTCAACCCATTAAGCACCTGCCTTCAGCTCAGGTCATAATCCCTGGGTCCTGGGATTTAGCCCAGCATAGAGCTCCCTGCTCAGCTGGGATCCCGCTTCTCCCTCTCCGTGCCACTTGGCCTACTTGTGCTCTGTGTCAGATAAATTAATAAAATCTTAATATTAAAAACTGCCCAACACTTAGGGCGCTATGCTTTTTTTTTATAGCCCTTCTACGGATTAATTCTCAAGACACTCTCTCCTCCTGGAGACAGCTCACAATTCAGTGGGAAAGCTATATAAACCAATATTCACTTTACAGTCTGGGTGGTATTAACAGAGGTCTGTCTGAACGAGGCACAGTGGTGATGGAGCAAACGGAGTGCCTCGAAAACTCAGGGATATCTTCCCACTGCAGGTGACATTTCGTGGGATCATGGAAAATGAAAAGGGGCATCCAAGCTCAAACCTTACGACCACACTCGGGCAATTCGATTCAACCCCCAACTTGGCCTAGAAGCCTCTTCTATGTGCTTCTCACCACAGTAAACTTCCCTTCTCGAAATATTTATCAAACCTCGCTAGTTGGTCCATCTCTCCATTAAACCGTGGCCTCTCGTAGGCAAAACGGGATGATTCATAGTTCTATAAACCCACTGCCCAGCTCAATAAAGGAAAACGGGATGAAAGCCTCAATTAATGAGTAAAGTCAGCAGACCTCCGTAAAAACCAGCAGGCCGTGGCGTCTGGGTGGCTCAGTGGGTTAAGCCTCTACCTTCGGCTCAGGTAATGACCCCGGGGTGCTGGGATCGAGCCCCGCATCGGGCTCTCTGCTCAGCAGGGAGCCTGCTTCCCTTCCTCTCTCTCTCTGCCTGCCTCTCTGCCTGCTTGTGATCTCTCTGTCAAATAAATAATAAAATCTTAAAAAGAAAAAAAAAAAAAACAGCAGGCCGAGCAGCATGTTCCTACGGATTGGGATCGCTCTGTCCAGTGTGCTTCCCTCAGAGGAATGGGTGGGGGCCATTAAAGAGTATCGCCCCCAGACTCACGAAAAGGAACGGAGGAGAGCTCAAGATTCGCCCAGCAAACAAGGAACCTCGCTGCTGGTCAGGGTATGCAGGGACTGCTGCTCGGGACAGGCGTTCAAGAACCTATGAACGCTGCCCGACCCGTTCTTTTACTTACATGCGCGAGGGAAAGATTTCAATTCGGTCTTTGCCCGACATTCTGACGATGACAGTAAGGCTCGAATCCCCGGCCGGGCAACCGTGGCTGCAAGAGCCCCAGCCACAGGGTCTTCCTCTACCGGAGTCAGCTGGTTGTGTCACCTGATCTCCTCGCGTTGCTAAGTGGCAGCTGGGATACGTATATACCATTCTTCACTTCCGCTTCCTGTTGGCACGTGGGGAGGGTGGGGGAGAACAAGACGGAGGCGATGCCCGGATGTTAAGGCTTCGGACCCCCCTCAACGAACCGCCCCTCACTTCCGCTTCTCCTTCTAGCCCCTCCCCCTCCAGCTCCCAGGAGGCCGCGCAAGACTTTGCACGCGCGGGGTGAAAGAACAAGAGAGAAGAGTACACGCCTTTTCCTCTTTCACTTTTCCATCTTTGGTCACAGCGCCGCCTCATGGTTGGCTGAAGCTTCGAGAGAGGATTAATTCTTTAAGGACAAAGAGTCAGTTTAGCTCTTCCCTGCGCCTTGAAGCTTATTTAACGAAAACGATAGCTATCGAGAAAGCGTACTTTTCGGGCCCTCCTTTAGTCTTCATTCTTTTTTTTTTTTCGGAGGACCTAGACTCTATGGTCAGTGAGGAAGAGGGACCTCTTCTGTTGGCGCTTGCGTGATGCGAGGTGGTTCCGCATGCGCGGTGGGGTAGAGCCAAGCGCACGCTGAGGAGGATCGGCCGCTGCTGTGGCTGGACTGTCTGCTCTCTGCTATTAAAGAGCACGGCACGGGATCCCGGCGCGGGATTCAGACACATACCTCAGGTGACTAGTCCCCCAGATCGGTTTCTTCAAGAACTCACTTTGGTTGTGTCCAGAGACTTGGGTGGTCGAGAGAGGATAGGCCCTGGAGTAACACCCCTCCCTTTCCCGTTCCTGCGCGGGAAGTGTCCGACACCACCCGGCGCCGCCGGGTGGGTCTTCCGTGTTAACGCGGTGTCATTGTACGAGCGGAGGAATCTGGTGAAGCAAAGTGGGCCAAGTGACCGTACAGCCTTTTCGATATGCTCTAAGTGAGGACACTTTGAGATGGGGGCGGCCTCGGGAAAAGGCTGTGACACCCCCGCCCCAGGACGCTGAGCACTTTGCTTTTTCTGGGCCTGAGAATCCCACCACTACATGGCTCCCCCCCCCACATCCACCGAGAATCCCCCCACCACATGGCCTCCCCCCCCCCCACATCCACCGAGAATCCTACCACTACATGGCTTCCCTCCCCCCATCCACCCCACCAAATACTCTCTCTCAGTGGGACCAGACCAGACACTTGAAGGGACCATTGGGGTGGGCCGCAGTGTTGACAAGAGCTGGGTTAAAAAGATACAAGAGTAGTTTGTCCGATAATTTATTTTTTTCTAGTTGGCGTTCATATTAGTATCGCTTGACTTGTGCATCTTTATAGAATGAGTCATCCCTTGCATCGAAACTAAAACATAGTGTTGAAGAGTTCACTATTGTTAGTATCGGTTTTCCATATTTCAGCACCACTGAGAGAAAGATAAGGGAATTTGGGAGTTAAAATGGTATTCGGCCTGAAGCCCCTATTATCCCCCAAACTTGGCTACTTTAATTATCATTAGGCAAGAAACATTGTTGTACAGAGAAATCTCGCAGTTGAGGTTATCAAGGAAAAAAAAAAAAAACTTGTGATTATGTGTCTTTCATTAGTTCGTGAATTATATAGAGCTTTACTGCGTATTTTGAGTTGATCGGACGCCAGATTGCCAGTTAATGATTCTCCTAGGATTTTGAAAAAACACACAGTAATTGTAGAGATTGGTGCTTCTATTTAAACTACAGTGAAATAGTTTAAAAGCTTATTTGCGTAGCACTCCTATACTACAAACTAATGTTCAGAGATTGTTACCGATAAGCATTAGAGCCAATTAGAATTATCAAGAGTTGTCTCTGTCTCGTAACACACTTAACTGTGGAGAGGAGTGGGGACTTCCTGGATTATGGTTACTTGACCATGCACTGGTGTGAGAAAGAAGTTCTGTCTACCATTTGACTGGGCAAAATTACTGACAATGCAGGGTATTTGAAATTCGCTTGGAGTTGAGTATATTTTGAAAGACAATTCTTTTGTACCAAAGAACACATACCATATTGTAGTACTCTGACCTACTGAGGCTCTGTGGGTTAAAGGTATTCTGGGTTTAAAATCAGAAGACTCAGTTTTAGTTCCTGTCCCAGTACTTACTAAGCATTTATCCTTGAGAAAGACATTTAATATTTCTGTTCTTTGGTTCCCTTTTAATCCCTTTTAATGCTTTCATAGTACTTTATACTGCTTTCATAGTACTTTATACTGCTATTACTTACTTACTAGTTTGTTTCCCACTCTGTACTTAACTTCCTTAGGTAAGAAAGGAGCCTGCTTAAGATTCGATTCTCCCTCTTCCCTACTTGCTAGCTGTCTTTATCTCTTCTCTGTCAGTAGTGCTTAGTACATAGATATTGCACAAATTACTGTTTAACAAATCAAGTTACCAAATGGAAATAGTATCTCTTTGCCTTTTAATGTCATATTTGTATAGCAAATTACACTTCGCAAATTTTTACATATATGTCTCATTTGATAACACTCCACAAACCTGTGAGGTCCATGACACAGGCTAGAAACTACAATTTAATGGGAATGCATTTCCCAAGCAATCACAGCTAGTAAGTAGAGCAAGGGCTGGGATCCATGTCTAGAACTATTGTAGTTACTGGTTACTTTCTGCATTAAATAACATACCTTTGGCTGTGTCCTTTGTGTACCCTGTATAAAGTAAAGAGAATGGTACCTCTTAAGGTGGTAGTATTCATATCTCCTGCTGGGATTCTTTTACAGTATTGCCTGTGTTCTTTAATCATCAAATTAAGTCTAGTTTCTCCAGAATTAACCAGCTTTACTATTTGAATAAACCTGGTAAGTGAATACGGTTAGCCCATATTAAATCTTCTAAAACTGTTTTCACACATTTCTGTGACACCATTTATTTTGATACCCAGTTTGAAACTTCTGGCCCTCAGACTTTAGTGCTTTATATACAGTTGTCCAAAAGAAAGAAAAGTAAAAAAAAAAAAAAAAATACAACTTTGTTGAAGAATGAAACAACCAGCTCAGCTATTTCTTGGCGGGTAATTCTGGCCATTGAACATCTACTTCTCTTTATTTGCTAAATCCCTATTTTTCAAGCTACACAGAAATGCATTTCTGCCACTGTGCTTTTTTTCTTTTTGTTGAACAGGATAGATTAGTATTAAAAGCTTGCATTGATCTCTGGTATCTGCTTTAGTACTAAATATATTAATGTAACTTTTTTTTTTAAAGATGTTTCTTACTAATCTATTTGTTGGTAATATTGAATGAAAATACAGCCTAGTGAATAAGAGCACAGACTATGGATCCAAGCTTTGTAGGTTCAGATTCTGACTTACCACTTGTTAGCAGTATGTGACAGAACAAGTTACTTGGCCTGGGTTTCCCTTTCTTCAACTATAAAATGGAGAGAACTAGGGAGAGAGGCAGTGCCAGATCATTTAGGACCATGTAGGTAGTAGAAAGATGTAAAATCAGTGGGAAGCCACTGTGAAGATACTTGTGGATTCAGTTAACAGTTCTCAACTGCACTGCCCCAGAACTCTGGGGTTCTGAGCTGGTGCATGGATGTTCTGTCTTTAAGATCAAGTAATGGCAGCCTTATTCCCAATTAATTAATCAGGAAAAAACTGGGGCACCTTCGTGGCTCACTCGGTTAAGCACCCAGCTCTTGATTTTAAGGCTCCAGTCATGATCTCAGTATTGTGAGATGGAGCCCCACATCGGGCTCTTGCTAAGTGTGGAACCTGCTTAAGATTCTCCGTCTGCCGTACTTGCTCACTGTCTTTCTCTCTCTCTCTCTCTCTCTCTCTCAAAAAATAAATTTTCACACATTTTCATAGGCCTTTAGGTCCTATTCCCACCTATTTTCTGAACCTTGAGAATAATAAATTAGTTAAGGTTAGTAAGAAAATGTGAAAATCATCAGCTATGATTAGTTTTATAGCTTTCTTTTACAAATATACTTCTGTGCATAGTATGATTTCAGTCTTGTGGGTCATAAAAGGAGTGGCACTAAGTGTAGGTTGGGTAGATCAAAGGGAATTGTTTTAAATATACTTAATGCTTGGAGTTTGAGACTCTCGAATTTTATTGTAATGGAGTTCTATAGAGGTATTCTCAAGATTGGGTATACCTGTTCAATAAAAGAAAAGTATTTATTTAGTTGCATTTAGTTATATTGAATATTTTTTGTGATTAGTAAATTTTTAGGTTTTGTCTTAACATATGATACTGTAATTTTGGCTAAAATGATAGAGTATATTACTTGATACATGATTAGTACTGTGGTTCATATAGTCAGAAGATTCTTCCCTTTATATAGTGAGTGGTAGTATATTGTCTTAGCCGACTCAGAGAATGAGTAGCTTTAGTTTTACTGATAAGTTTATAGTAGTAGTGATGCTTACCATCATTTGTTATTTCTTAAGGTGGTTGTATTAAAATAGTATTTTACTCTTGAGGTGTACCTTTAATCCTTGGGCCTCAAAGTACTTTATAGATGGTCATTATTTTTTATGATTCCTCTAAAACTGATGTCAGAGAATCACCCAGGCCTTAAAAAAATGTGGAGCAAAGTAAAAAAGCTTGATTCCTGAATATCTGTCTGTTTTCTGGTACCATTTAAGAACTTTAAAGAGAAGACTAATCATTTCTTCCAGTGACAAGATAGGAAAATTGATTGACATTTCTTTATTTTGACCTTAACTGAATACTCATTTAATTCTTTTGTTTAAAATGCAGAATGCCGGGTCTAAGTTGTAGATTTTATCAACACAAATTTCCTGAGGTGGAAGATGTAGTGATGGTGAATGTAAGGTCCATTGCTGAAATGGGGGCCTATGTCAGCTTGCTGGAATACAACAATATTGAAGGCATGATTCTTCTTAGTGAGTTGTCCAGAAGGCGTATTCGTTCTATAAACAAACTGATCAGAATTGGCAGGAATGAATGTGTGGTTGTCATAAGAGTGGACAAAGAAAAAGGTAAGTGATAAAAATATCTAAAATACAAATTTCAGATTTAAAATGGTTTTACATTTTTTTTTGTAAATTCCTGACTGCTGTAAAAACAAAACAAAAACATCTCCCTTTATACTTAAACTTATTTTTACATACAAAGTTGTTAGAGAAGGATGCCAGTTACCCATCTAAGCAAGACCTCTTGTATGTAGTGGTTTAATTAGCACATCCTAGGGCTAGTTTGCATCAGGTAGCTTGACTTTTATCCCCAGAGGTTACCTGAATATTGATAGTTGACTCATTATGACTAAACTCAGAAGAGACAGATAAGTAAACCAGAGTATTAGTTCCTATATTTGTAAGATGCTTTTTTATTGAGGGGTGCTTGGGTTACTCAGTTAGGAGTCTGACTCTTGATCTCAGTTCAGGTCTTGTTCTCAGGGTTGTGAGTTCAAGCCCCGTGGGCTCCATGCTGGGTGTAGAGCCCTACTTTTAAAAAAAAAAAAAAAAAAAGATACTTTTTTCTTGATTTAAAGCTAAATTTGTGATCAGATTATTGGAAGAACATGGAAAAGGGGCAAAGGTAAATGGATTTTAGGAATATTTTATGTAAATTTTGAAAAATGGAATATATTGCAAACATATACCCAAAACCCAATATTCTGTGTCTCTTTGATTATTAGGATGTTCATGTTCTGTGAATATTCATTCAGTGTCCAAAATTGCTAAACATTTGAGGAAACAGGAAAGTATGACCCACACGGAACAGAAAAAGCAACCAATGGAGATTGACCTAGAGGTGACCTTAATATTGGAGTTAGCAGATAAGGATTTTAAAGCAGATTTTGCAACTGTTCAAGGATATTAGGAAAATAAGCTTGTAATGAATGAACAAAATGAAATCTCAGTAGAGGCATTAGAAACTCTCACAAAAAACTAAATATAAATTCTAAAATTAAAAGTATAACATCAAAAAGTCTCACCAAATGGGCTAACAGCAGGCGAAAGATGGCAGAAAGCTCAAGTCAGGCTTGCAGGTAGTTCATTTAAAAGAATGAGTCTGAAGAACAGAGCAGGAAAAAAGCAACTTTTCAAATATTAAAAGCTCTATTCCAAGAGAAGAGAGAGAAAGGGGAGAAAATATATTTGAGAAAATATACTGACCAAAGTTTCCCATATTTGACAAACTGGAGAAGCTTAGCAAACCTCAAGCAGGATAAATATTGATAAGACCACATCTAAGGGGACGCCTGGGTGGCTCAGTCGGTTAAGCCACTGCCCTCGGCTCAGGTCATGATCCCAGGGTCCTGGGATCGAGTCCCACATCAGGCTCCTTGCTCAGCAGGGAGCCCCCTTCTTTCTCTGCCTGCCACTCTACCTGCTTGTGTGCATGCACGCTTGCTCGCTCTCTCTCACAAATAAACTCTTTAAAAAAAGGAAAAGAAAAAGACCATATTTAGGCACATTATTGAAAAACAGAGATCAAGAAAATCTTTAAAGTAGCCAGAGGAAAATGATTCTTGATTCACAGGGGAAGAGTAATACAAATTACTCTTAGTATGGTATTCTTACTGAAAATAATGGCTGCCTGAGCATTGAATGACATCTTTAAAGCACTGAAAGAGAAAATTTTTCATCCCAGAATTCTATAATATTTAAAGAAAATCTTCAGCAGTGAAAATCAGAAATGACATTTTCAGGTAAATAGAAACTAAGAGGATTTATTACTTAATCTGCTTTATAAAAAGTAGTAAAGGAAGTTATGCAGGCCCTTGAGGTGTGATGCCTGACCTGGGAAATATATAAGGAAGTTTAAGAGACCATTTTTCTCTCCTAAATTCTTTAAAGTACATTTACATGCTTGTATCATTTTGTACCCATGGGATTTAAATTTATGGAGGTGACAGACAATATGGCGAGGCAGATTCCATGGCCACACCATGCCCATACAGGGCCACCATGAGGAGGAAGCACCAGTTTTGGTCAGGAGGCAGAAGGAAAATACAGAAAATACATAGAACATAGTTGACCCTTTGATGAATGGATGCCAAAAAGACAAGTACAGAATCCTTTGACTAGCTTTCATTTGGGTAGTTGAAATTGTTAGTTCCCTTCAATGAAGTGATAGAAAATATACAATTACATGATGATATAGATGCATTTCTGAAAACAAAAATCTCTCATCTTCTCATGCAGTTTTTATTGATTTGATTTTAGTGGGGAATGAGTGTAGGTATGCCAGCCAACCAATCTGATGTAAAAATGTATCACAGTGGTAAGCTAGCACTTGGACACAGATGATTTTTCTTTTTTCCAAAATTTTCTTGTATAGGATATATTGATTTGTCAAAAAGAAGAGTTTCTCCGGAGGAAGCAATCAAATGTGAAGATAAATTCACCAAATCCAAAACTGTAAGTTTAATTTTTGTGTGGAATTAGTCTACTATTTAATAAATAATCAGCATATAATATTCTTGGAAGAAAATTAAAACTGGATTTTCTGTACCTGTAATTCCATTTATAATTAGTTATATAGGATAAGTTGAAGACTTAGTTTCAAAAGAGTTATGACTTCAGTGTTTTTAACCTCATGGTAGTACTACCTTAAGGCATTGCTTATCGTCTAATACTCTAAAATGAGTATACCAGACGATAATGTTTTAAGTTATTTTAGGTTAAATTAACTATGGGTGATTTCAGTTGATTTGACTTAATCATAACATGTAGTTCTTGACTTTAAACCCCATTCTGGGATAAGAGTCACAGGGACAACCAGCTGTTGTATGTTAAGAATAAGCAAGGGTTTATAAAATGTGAATCCAGGAAAGCAAGGCAGGGGGGCCTGTTACTATTTTTTTTTTACTCCTAGTTTATTAGGGTTCTTTCTGTTTCATTTTCTTATTTTGGCTGTAATCTCCTACTTCTGTACAGTAATCATTAATGAAGCAAGAACAGCTATTTTTTCATTCTTCATATTGTCTGTAGTTTTTCTTCTCTGGTCCTATTTAGATTATCCTTCATTCTCTAGATTTTTGGTTCTTAATGGCAGTGTTTCCATTGTGTCTGTTTTCTTTATTTTTTCATCTCTCGTGTGTTTTTGTCTTAAGGATTAAATGCCAGGAAAATAGTGTTTAAATGAAGAGAATATTTTTGAAATCTTAATTAACCCTAGTTAAAAGAATAAAAATCTAAAAGGCAAAAGACCATTACCCAAATTTTTCCCTTTGTTTTACTGATGTGTTTACTACTACTGCAGTGTGGTTTACACATTAGAAAACACTATCAGGGGGCGCCTGGGTGGCTCAGTGGGTTAAAGCCTCTGCCTTCGGCTCAGGTCATGGTTCCAGAGTCCTGGGATTGAGCCCCGCATCAGGCTCTCTGCTCAGCAGGGAGCCTGCTTCCCCCTCTTTCTCTGCCTACCTCTTTGCCTACTTATGATCTCTGTCTATCAAATAAAGAAATAAAATCTTAAAAAAAAAAAAGAAAAGAAAAGAAAAGAAAACACTATCAGTGAAATCCCTTATTAGTAAACTGAGGACCTTGCCACTCAGAATGTAGCCAATAGCACTGACATTTCCTGACTGCTTAATGCAGGTTCCTCAAGTCCTACCAAGTTTGAGAAGCTTTGCTCTAGGAAACTGTCACTTTGTTTTGCCCCTTTAAGATATTATAAAATGAGCAATGTTAGTAGATCTTATCAGGATGATAAGGTGATGGAATGAAATAGCCAATGTTAGTTCCTTTTCTCACTCAACTTTCATGTGTAATGTGAAAACCTCTGTTTTATCCCCTTTCTCTTTCTTATGCCCTTTCATTTTTAGGAAACGAAAAAGAGTTTGGCAGCAGTGAGTAGGAGATAGGCACATTGAAGGATGACTTCTAAATGATAACAGAGCAAAAAAAGTACTAAATCTCAATCCTGTTCCATGCTTTCATGTGAAGTAGTAATAGTAATAGCTTATACTTGTATAACAAAAGTTTTGTATAACATACACATTTTAATTCATTCGCATAATGTTTTCCAGTTATAATTGGGATAGGTTTGATCTCTCTGTAGTTAAAAGGAGAGATGCCGGTATTTCCCTTTTCCAGAAGAGGAAACAAATTTAGAGAGGTGGATTGGTCCCTAAGTCAACTTGATCTAGGTCTTAGGACACTAAGTACAAAACTTAGTGTCCTACTTTTATACTTGTTAAACCCACTTAAGTGTTATAGGAAAGCGAATATTCCTCTATGAAAAAAGAACTTACTGCGTGTTAACCCTTTGTTGTTGAGGAATTACTGTAGTGTAACCAAAGATTTGTTTTATATTCTGTCTACTGAAATGTAAAAATACCTTTTTTGTTTTTTTTAAGATCTCTTATCTTTGAATTATCGAACTCTTCATTTTGTGTCCAGGTTTACAGCATTCTTCGTCATGTTGCTGAGGTGTTAGAGTACACCAAGGACGAGCAGCTGGAGAGCCTGTTCCAGAGGACTGCCTGGGTCTTTGATGACAAATACAAGAGACCTGGATACGGTGCCTATGATGCATTTAAGCATGCAGTCTCGTAAGAACACCTTCTTGGCTCTGGTTCTACCTTGAGATCACAGCTGCTGGGTCTAGCACACAAGTTGAGAGCCTGACATGTAATCATAGCACAACACCCACATATTACGTCCTTTCCAAATTTAGATAAAAATATTTCCATGTAAAAGACCCATAATGTGGGCCAATCCTATATAGCCAAGCATATATAATTGTGTACACCTTAGTTTTCGTGAACCATATGGTTTTGTCTCACGTTTTCCCCTCCTGGTTTTGCTATTTTCCTAGCTAACTTCAGGGTCACTGTAGATGTCTCATCTACAACTGTACCTTGTTTTCTTTACCTCAGTTCCTTAGACCTTCAGCCCATGCCACTTTAGCCAGTTTCCATATGGGCTCACCCTGGGTCTTAGAATTTGTGCTCTTCTAAAACCTTGAATTCATATATTCTGTTCTTTTACCACAGACAGTTTCCTGTCTTTCCAGCTCCCTCATAGTTAGTCCTGCTCTGTCTTAATTCTTATGCCAGACTCTGATTCCAAATCTTTTTCTTCCTCCGTGTTTTTTCACCCTTTCCTGCCTTCTCTTTCTGACTCAGCATAGACATACCGAGGTCCATCATTTCAGCAACTTTCTTGCCAATATCATGAGCTTTTGCCCTGTTTTTCCTTCTGTTACATCCAGCCTTGGATCGATGTTCCTGCCTTCTCTGCACTTGTAGAATGCGGGGTGCCGCTAGGAAAAACCAGAGTCTTGCAGGTCGGTGCCACTGCATATTCGTCATCGTCTCCAACCTCAGCTGCGCCTTCCACTGCTGCCTCACATTCTCTCTGCTCTTTGTCAGTTCTTCCTCCCATTCTTAGAGTGGCTGTTTTAGAGCTTTTACACACTCTCTACCAGATACCCACTCCCCTTTCCTTCGCTGTCTACGGGTTTTATAAAGAAAATAGAAGCCATTGCCCAAAATCTCTACTCCCTCCACTGTCTCAGTGGCCTTCTCTCCCATCTGTCATTACCTCCTGCCTCCCGCCATGCTGATCTCGTATCCTTACTGCTCTCAGACTAATCTTACCACCTGTGCGCAGCTACTTCTCTGGGGTTTTATCCGTCATGCCCTCCTCATTCCCTCTTCGGTGTCTTCCGCCTTTCTTTTTGTTGATTTTGCTCCATCAGCATAAAAATACGCTCCAATTTCTCCCATTCACACTAAAAGCAGAGTATACCTTCTCTCTGCTTTCTCTTGCAGGAAGCTCTGTGTCTTCTCTTTTTAAAATAGGTGGAGTCCTTCAGTTCTCTGTACTTAACTGTCTCTCCGTCTGCTCATCCTACTCCTTCCCAACTGTTAATGCTCCCCACGCAGCCTCTCCACTACACTGAGGTTACTTCCAGCCTTCGTGCTGCCGAAGAATATTAGTCCCCTCAGCTCTCAGAATGGCCGAGTGGACCTGGGACTGATAGAGCCTCCAGCAAGCCGGCTCATTTGGGGGTCCAAATCCTTTCCAGTCCCCCCCCACCCACCATGTGACTTTTTTTTCATACCACATTGTGAGAAATGAAAGACTAATAATAATTATAAGAACAAACATTTAAAGATTTCTCACAGCAGCACATGGTATAAGTGCAGTTATTATCCATGTCTTAGAGATGAGGAAATTGAGCCAGAGATTAAATATTTTGTCCACATGCACAAAATTAGCAAATGGAAAAGCCCCAATCAAACCTAGACACTGGCTCCCATCTGGAGTTTATGCTGTTAACCATTAAGCACTGCTTTATATTTCTGTCCTCTGTGACTTCAGTCCTGCATGCCTTCCGTCCCTTGGCGTGCTGTCATCCTCCATCCCGAGCTCAGCTCCCTCGCTTCCACCTTCAGCTCCCCTTCCATTACCACTCAGCAGTGCCCTACGTTTTTCCCCTTTTCCTTAACATTCTTTTGCCTCATCAGCCATGCAGTGACTGTCCACGTTTAACTAATGATAATTCTTTGCTACATGTCCTTCTTATTTTTTTTTTAATTAAGAACTAAAATTTTTGAGATAGTTGGAAATAGTGTTTTACCCTTCCCAACCCATTCCCTTCACTCATCATTGGTAACTATTATCATAACTAGTTATCATTGGTAATTACTATTCTGCAATTAGTATGCAGCATTATTTACATTTCTGCAGATTTATTGCATATATGTACCTACAAAGTATATATAGAATCATTTTTGTATTACTCTATTTAATCTTTTAAAAAAAAGGGAATTTACTCCATTGTAGCTTTCTGTACCTTACAGTTTTACTTGTAAGGCTGTTAATGAACAGGATTCTCCGAAGTGATAGATGCGGACCTACTTCATACTAATTTCTATGTAGTGTATTTCATTGTGAGACTATGCTTTATTTGTTTCCCTGTTAAGAGATAATAGGTTATCCTCCCCTCTCCCCCCCCCCAATTTTTTCCCTTTTTTTTCAACCATGCTATTATGAATATCCATGTACATGTCTCCGTGTACATTTGGGAGTTTCTAAGGTATATAAATAGCAGTAGAGTTGCTGGGTTATAGGATTGAATATATGCATCTTTAAATTTACTCAGTTTTGCCAAAATATTCTCCAGATTGGTGTTCTACAATTTGTATTTCCTCTACTAGTTGTATAAGCATTCCTGTTTCTCTTCATCCTCACCAACATTTGGTGTATATCTCAGATTATTTCCCTTTTGTCAAACTGATGGGTGTAGAAGAATACCTTGTTTTTGGTTTGCATTTTACTGGTTGTTGGTGGAGTTAACAGCTTTTCATAGGTTTACTGTTTCTTCTGTGAAAACATCTGTTCATCTCTTCTGCTTATTTTCTGGTGGTTTGTCTTGTTATATTTTGTAAGCAGTATTAGCTGAGTGAAAGTTCCCTCCACCCAAATTCTTTCACGTTTCATTCCCTAACCCCGCTTTTTAGGCCCGATGGGCCATTTCTGTTTTAATACTGTACAGATTTCTTAAAACAATGCTGTCTTTGCTTCTTTTAGTCATTATTTCAATTTTTTTCATTTGTTCATGTTCCACAAACATGCTGGTGACTGAGACCCTGCCTGGTCTTGTGGCACTCCGATGAAATGCCACTTCAGTCGGAGCAGCCCTACCTGAGCCCACTAACTGAAAGTAATACCTTCCTGTCCTGACTTCCAAGGATATACTTTTATCTTAAATTTGCTTGTATATTTTAGTTCTTTTCAAGCTCTTTGAAGCAGGGACTAAGTACCTGGAAATGTAATTATAGTGGGATGTCCGGTATATGAGACATTTTTTAATTCCTTGCTTTAACTAGATCTCTAAAATTTTTCTTCAGATACTAGCTGGATGTTTTCTTTTTGTCATAGTAGTGCCAAGTGCTTTGCCTGCATTCTCATTTAGTACCACAACCAGTGAAATGTATAGTTTTCATCCTCATTTTATAGTTTGGAAACTAAGGTCTGGAAAGTGCCCAAAACACATAGTTAATGAAGTGTAAAGCTAAGATTTGAACTCCGTCTGACCCTAACGCCTGGGCTCTTAAACATTATTAAATGGTATTGTGTTTGGTGTTACAGTTATCTGTAAAGTAACCTTGGCCTTTTGTGTTTGTGTGTGTGTGTGTTTTGTTTTGCTTTAATTAGAGACCCATCTATTTTGGATAGTTTAGATCTGAATGAAGATGAACGGGGAGTACTTATTAACAATATTAATAGGCGTTTGACACCACAGGCTGTCAAAATTCGAGCAGGTAAGTGATTTTTTTTAAATGATGTTTAAAATATTTTGCATGAACCAAAAAGCTGTTAAATAATGGGTGTTACCAAAGAATATATTGTTGCATTAGTATCTGCAAGTATTTCTGTTTCTTATAACAAGAAGAGTTTAAGAATTTTTTTTTTAATTTTTTTTTTTTTTTTTTAAGATTTTATTTATTTATCGGAGAGAGCGAGCACAGGCAGACAGAATGGCAGGCAGAGGCAGAGGGAGAAGCAGGCTCCCTGCTGAGCAAGGAGCCTGATGTGGGACTCGATCCCAGGACGCTGGGATCATGACCTGAGCCGAAAGCAGCTGCTTAACCAACTGAGCCACCCAGGCGTCCCAAGAATTTTTTTTTTTGCTTCTTTTGAACCATCATAAAATAAATGTATATGTTGACACAAGTGAAAACTGTCATGTATGCATTTAGCTAACCTTAAGTTAGTCCTTTTTTTTTTTTTAAGATTTTATTTATTTATTTGAGAGGGAGAAGGAGACTCTCTGCTGAGCAGAGAGCCTAACATAGGGCTCAATCCTAGGACCTTGAGATCATGACCTGAGCTGAAGGCAGACTCTTAACTGACTGAGCCACCCAGGCACCCCAGCCCTTTTTTTTTTTAAGGAGATGGCAAAGTACGGTATTGTCCTTTTGTGCCTCTGGATTAACCACTGTTAATACAGCTTCGGGTATATTCTTTCAGACATTTTTCTTAGGCACATATACTGTATAGGACTATATGCTGTTTACATTCAGACATAATTTTTTTGCTTTTACAGTGATTACATCATACTATGCAAAATTTTCCTCAGCTAGTTTTTTTCTAAGTTTATCGTGGTGGTTCTTCCATGCAGAACATGGGACTTTTTCTCAGTCTTTTTAATGACAAGGTATAATATTCATAAAGCAATAAACCAGTCCTTTCTTGGTGAACATTTCGGTTCTACTGTTTTTTTCACTATTTAAAAAAAAAAAAAAAAAAAACCACTACAAATTAGCAGACTTACAACATAGACACTTACCCATCTGTGTAAGTGTTCTATTAGGCAGGCTCCTAAAAGTGGAACCACTGGGCCAGAGTGGTGTGCAATTTCTAAACTGTTCTAAACAATTTGCAGTGATAAGGAAGTGAGTCACGGAGAGGTTGGAATCATAATTTTAACCCAGACATAGCCAGAAATCAAAATGTTTATTAGATTTCTCTTTTTTTGTAATTCCGTCATTCAGGGGCTCAATGTGGAAGAGAAGATAGAATTTCACTGCATACTCAGCTAAGTTATAGTTAAGAAAGTTAATAGTTGGGGTAGATATCAAATTGTGAAAGGGTGATAAAAACTTTAATAATTATTTGAATACCAGTATGTCTGCCACATCTCGGATTTCTTTTAAGCCCTTTCGGTATAAGTTTCTGAATTTCTGTAATTTCAGATATTGAAGTGGCTTGTTATGGTTATGAAGGCATCGATGCCGTAAAGGAAGCCTTGAGAGCAGGTTTGAATTGTTCTACAGAAACCATGCCCATCAAGGTGAGTAGTCCATATTCTCTCTCCCTGCTACCAGCCTAAATCAAATCAGATTCTTTTTATGATCATATTTCATAACAAGTGTTACAAAAGATGGTTCTTGGTGATGTTGTCTAAGGGATGCTACTGCTGATGTCACAGTAACTAAAGATTTTGATTGATGTTTGGTGCCAGAGGGCCAGCTGTGCTAAACTTAAAAGAGTTCCTATGTCCATCACGCTCCTAGGACCTTGAAAAAGGGTAACATATTCTCTCGTATTCACACACATCTTTTAGGAGTTTGATCTGAGTCTTTTAAGTTGTATCATTAACCAGATGGTGGTTATTCAGAATCTCTTGGATTTTGTTCCATCAGTTTAGTTTAGAACCAAATAAGAATTTTTGTCTGTTTTAGAAGCAAATTATCCATTATGCTGATGATGGCTACAGTTATTTTAGCTACCAAAGACACCTGGAAGTCATAATTCTACGTATTTGATATTGCAGTGGACTGTTGATACTGGATTTCATCACTGTATCAATTAGCTTTTGCTACCTTAACAGACCACCCCCAAATTGCTGACTTACAGGATTGAAAATCAAGTTTCGGGGTGATTTGCTAAGGCAGCAGAGTGCTAAAGAGTTCGTAAACATCGTAATAGTTTTGTGTTGTGTCGGTATGTCCATAATTAAATTTTTGTCTTCTTCCTTAGATTAATCTAATAGCCCCTCCTCGATATGTGATGACTACAACAACTCTGGAGAGAACAGAAGGCCTCTCTGTTCTCAATCAAGCTATGGCTGTTATTAAAGAAAAGATTGAGGAAAAGAGGGGTGTCTTCAATGTTCAAATGGAGGTAAGATCTATAGTGTGTCTGCCTTTTCCTTAAAATATTTATAAGAAATTTAGGGGCACCTGCCTGGCTCTGTCGGTAGAGCGTGCAACTCTTGATCTTAGGGTTGTGAGTTCAAACCCCATGTTGGAGTTAGAGATTACTTTAGATAGATAGATAGATAGATAGATAATTTTAGATAGATAAATTTAAATCATCTAAATTATTTGCATTCTAAAATGCTTTTAATCACTGCCTTTCAAAATATAAAATACGTGTAAGATTATAATTCTAAGCCTAAAATAATCATTGACTCAGAGGGTCCTAAAAGGGCTTTTTATAAGTAAATGAGAACTGTCATGCAGTGGTTATTCAAGACTAACGGCACTGATGGTGTTAGGTTTATCCCCCTGCCAAACAGAAAAAAAATAGCTAACAAAAATGAGTGATCAGTTACTGTCAGAATTGAATTGGCGGGCTTAAAATTTGATCTCAGGATTAGAAACAACATTAGTCTGTATTTTCCTCATCTCAACAAAAATGAAACCTGTTTGGAAAGAAATAGTAATTTATTTTGAATCCAGAAGATGCATTTTTACAAGACATCTTGTGGATTTGAATGATAGAGCCACTGATATTATTTTCATATTTTTTGAGTTTTGGTTTATAGAAATAACAAAAATTTACTGTTTTACTACACACATATTTTTTTCCTATATTGTGTTACTCTTATACATTTCTCGTCTTACTTATCTAATGGAATTTATTGATACAGTAGCACTCAAATGAACAGATAGGGCAGAGTTGTTAGAAGGACAAGTGTTTCTTTAAGAGTTATTAAATGGGACCGAGCCCCGCATCAGAGTCTCTGCTCAGCAGGGAGCCTGCTTTCTCCCTCTCTCTCTGCCTGCCTCTCTGCCTACTTGTGATCTCTGTCAAATAGATAAATAAAATCTTTAAATTAAAAAAAAAGTTATTAAAATACTAGGCAGTAATAGTGTTGAAATGGAATTTGTGTACTGTTGAACTGCCTCACTTTGAAATTATGCCTCTGCTTCCACAGCCTAAAGTGGTCACAGATACGGATGAGACTGAACTTGCAAGGCAGCTTGAGAGGCTCGAAAGAGAGAACGCAGAAGTGGATGGAGACGATGATGCAGAAGAAATGGAAGCCAAAGCCGAAGATTAACTTTGTGGGAAACAGTCCATTTTAAGGAACACAAAGCAGCCCTTCCTGGCTGTACACCCTAGACTTGAAAGTTTTCCAGTATTGAAAACTTCAAAGCTGAATATTTTTTATTTCCAAGTATTTAAATGTTCCAACAGACCAAAACCATGACATGTCCTCCTAAAAGTCAGCTGTTTTCACACAGAAGCTCCAGCATTCAGCAGTTTAAGCGAGTGGGCCTAACTTCACTAGAGACAAATCTTTAACAGTCAAAATTGGGCTTGTGGTTTCCATTTCTGATGTCTCCAGATTGGCACCCCTTTGTAGTTCAGTGCCTCCCTGAGATTTATCAGGGGCACCCAAAGCAAATAGCCTCAACCTTTCTACATAAAATGTATCAAGCAAAAATTAAATAAATTTCTGGGATATTTAACTATAGGCTTCTTCCTTCTTGTCACCAGTTAAAAAGCATTATGATTACGAAGACCCTAATTCTATTACTTTCATTTTAGTCTAGATGAGAAATATAAGGGCAGGTGACCAAAGGATCTATACAGCAGATCCTTTCAAAAGGAGGGTGTAGAGAAAATAATGTTAACCACAGTTAAAGTTGACTCTTAGGGGAAAAAAGCCTTAAAATGCGAATTTTAAAATTACATAGGATGTGTGCCTTTTACCAACTTGAGACTGGGGACAATATATGGTATGAGGGAGAATTTTATCACACTGGTCCTTGTTGGTCTACTAAGCTGCTTGCCCTGAGTTTGTAATTCAGGGTGGTAAAATTTTTTGTTCTGTTTTATTTTTAAAGATGCTGCTTCTTTAGTCATTTTGAGTATCATTGCCCAACTTTTGATTTCTTTTCCATTATCATATTCACTAGTGCCACCTAGAGCTTCAGCTCTTTATAATGAATAGGAATCTGATTAAACACAATTACAGTGATTTTTCTACATTTCCATCATTTTTATGTTTAAGAGCTAATTGTTTAAATTAATTAAATTAATCTAAAGGTAAATAATTTTCATAAATAACACACGGTTTGAAGTTACAGCTACATTAGCCAGGGTGTAGAAAGTCTTGAGTTACTTTGGGTATGTTTTATAGATTTAATCTCTTAGGAAACTTGAGGTACTAGATTTATTTTATTGATTATTCCTAAGAATAGCTATTTAAATACTTAAAAGATTAAACCTAACCCACCTTAATTGATTGAGTACTAGACTTAATTGAATATTAAAGGGACTGGAAAATAGAAGTGTGTTGGTGAGACAGTTATGCCATTTTTGGCTTGTCCCTGTTTAATTTAGCAGCCTCTACTTAGCTTTTTAAATCCAAAAGTAAAACTTCATATGGCTGTTGCCACAAGGTAGCCATAATTGCTAGTACATGCCATCCTGGGAATATTTAGAGGAGGATCTAGGAATACTCAAAATTGGCACATGATTTTCACTTCGGTCTTTTTGAAGTTAAAACAAGTCTGTAAAGCTTGTGGCATCAAAAATGGCCTCAAAATAACAACAGGTGCTCCTTAAATGTTTGTTGTAGGCAAGGAATTAAATTTCCATGTTGTTTACTGAATTTTTTACACTTTAAGGCATAACCCTTGAGAAATACTGGTGACCTCCACAGTGAGTGATTTTTATCCCATCCAAGCCTTTTGCTCACTTCCACAACAGTTTTGCAAAATTTATGACCCTTCCCAGAGAAAAGATTAATACCTCACTGACACCAATGAAGGAGAGAACTAATCAAACTTAAAGCACACATACCTGCTGACCTGACAATACCACTTTCAAATATGAGGACAAGCTACACACCCAGCTCCAAATAACCTGAGGAACAGATTAAAGACAATTGACCAGTTTATCTAAATCTTGGATTACCAAAGACTTTTCATTAAAAATTGACAAGTTCATCTCCCCATTCTGCCTATGAGTTAAAGTGGCTATCAACTCATACACCTGAAAATCCACAATAGTTCGGGTCACACGTAATTGTAATGGAAAGTCAAAAATAGCTGAAAAAAAAATGGGAGCATACGAACATTTTCTTTTGCTGTGTTTTGTAGCAAAACAAGACAACCAGTATGTACCTGGATAAGGCTCATTTAGTGAGAACCTACAGAGACATGCTAGGTAGGCATTACAGTTACTACTCAACTGCCATCCTTTCAAACACTCTTGACACAGTTACTTTTGTGTGAAGAACCTTTAAAATGGTTCAGGGATTTTTAAAAATTCAAGTACTAGTACTTCGGCAAGAGTTGCCTCAAGGTAATGGCCATCTACTTTTTCAACACATGAAGATTCTGATACCCCTATACAGAACAGGGTGCAGTTGTGCCAATTTGGAGTCGAGCCATCAAATCAAATGCAGTTTAATTTAGAGAAACACCTGTTGATATTCGGAGAGCAATAAAAAAAAAAAAAAAAAAAACTAATTCCAGGGATATTAGACCTTGATGAAATGCCAAATGGAAAATGGTGCTTTAAAAGGTAGTCTCTTACAATGTAAGGAATAAAATAAAGCCTCATTAGCTTGGAATTCCTGACCATTCGGGTCAGGTATTCTAGACAAGATTAAGAGGAGACAGTTCACGCTATCTAAAAGGAAAATTTTTTTCCTTAAGCACTTTGGAAATATCTACTCCCCTTAAATATAAGTTACATATCTCTTCATTAAAGAAAGTCTAAGCACTTGTACTTGGCAAGAATGCTGGCAGTAGCTTGTGCCAGATTACTGTATAAACTTTAATAAAAATGTTTTTAAAGATATTGTATGATACAGACTTTTCACTACTTCAGATTAACCTCCCAACTGGTGAAGCTTCTTGGTACCTATATGTCTCAGTTAATGTAAACCAAAATTTCGTTCCTTAATTCTTTTCCCGTTTACGTCTTTCTCTGTCCTTAAGCAGCTCCTGCTCTGCATCTCTTCCTGAATTGCCATTTTTCATAGAAATGCTATAATTTTACCATTTGTTGTATGTGTGACTAATCTCTCCAACTGAGTCCATGATTTCTGCAGTGTATATGCTTAGGCAGACTTTTTCTTCAAAACAATGTTCAAAATTCTGATTTTAAGATGAAGCAAGTCTTAGAGACAAAGATCACTTGACATGTTTTCATAATCTTGCATAATAAATGGTATAGCATCAAGCCTGAAAAACCTTTGAAAACTATAAAACTTTATACAGGAATTCTAGAAACTTGCCAGTTTTTATTAATTCCAGAGAAGGAGTTAGTTTTGGACAGCATTTCAGAGACAGCCAACATGAGACTAGTGTTTAATTTAGTATTACAATATGGCTAGTTAGTGTTACAACCGGGAAAGCTGGTTTGGTGCAGGAGGAATGGCTAGTTGTGAGGATGGGTGAAAGTTAAGATGCTCCCGGCTAACGGCGGTTCTAGCATTTCCAGGCTATTAACAGGAAGGTGGGGAAGGAAACAGCACCACTGCCAATTGTGATCGAAGGAACTCCAGTCTCACTGCAAGGCCGGACAAAATATACAAAGAAGCTGAAAGTCTTAACACTCTCCCCTTCTCCAAGAAATCTTGCCTGTACCATCTGATAGGAGAGAGGAATCCTGTCCTGTTCCTTCGGGAACACATCGTCACGTTAGCTTTTTGATAGCTTCAATCCACTCAGCTCGCTCAGCCTTACTGCTGGCCTGGATATAATAATGCGTGTCATCCTTGGTAATCACTTTGAAGAGATTCCCCTGGACATTCCCTTTAACCCCTAGGCAGAAGAAAAATGAGTGAGTGAGTATCCGTGTCTGCTTTCAGCTAGAAGTCAACTAAGCCACAAACAAAATTTAGTAAAAACATTACTAAATACCAATGTACGTAGTTCGGGAACCCCACCAGATGCCCGCTTTCCTTTTTCCCTCCTTTCTACTCCCCATCCCTCCCCTGCATCCTCTTCACCCGCTGCCTACAGCAGTTCCATTCACATCCGAGAATCCAGGATTTTTATGTTTAAAGTAGGCACAGATTTGGGAATTAAACTTGTTTAGCTTCTTTGAACCTCAATTTCCACATCCATAAAATGGGAATAATACCATCTTTCTTAGCAGGCTATTGTGAAGTTAATGTGCTAACAGATACTATAGTGCTGACCCTTAAACACTGGGTAGGCTACTATTCTTAGGTGGAAGCTTATCTGCCAGTAAGCACAGAAACTGAGGGGAAAGGATACCAGAGAAGGATTATTTATGTTGCGTTGTGTTGCTGAGACACTGAGAAGACCCCACATGCCCTTTTCCCTCATTCTGAAATTGGCTCTAAAACTCACACTATTCATCGTCTCACTGAGACCTACTCAGCCCCCGTCGCTCAGTCCATCAGGAGAGCGCCACTAGGCGGGGCCAGGAGCACCCCAGGGCCTGCAGGCCTGCACGGACTTGTGCCTTACCCGTGGGAACGCCATTATCCTCCAGAGCAGACACGAGTGAACCACGAAGAGAAAACCCACCTACTGGCCGGTTCTCCTCCTGCAGCAGAAAGAATTCCTGATGAGGCATAGTGCGAATGCACAAAAGGGAGAAAGAAGGCAGTTGCCATCTTGCCTGAAACCACCCTCACGCCAGCAAACAAAGTGAGAGTCAACTGTAACCGAGGAGACCGAATACGGACATCACGTGGCCACCTACATGCACCATAAGGAAGTCTGGCATCACTGCCAGCAGTGGCAGGGCCACGCTCCACCCCAGCCCTCAGCCCTCCCTGACGTCTGGCCGGGTCCCAGAGGGCTCCTTCTCACTCTTTCAGGCGCTCCCCTTAGGGCGGGGATTCCTGACAAGCTTGGTGAGGGAGGAACTGCCCACTCTTCAGTATTTCAAAAAACTGAATGAAAATCACACATTTATCAAGACAAGGCTGGACATGCCAGCTCAAAGGCCATTTATCTTTACTTTTAACTGGAATTAGATCAACTCATCATACAACAATACTTATTATCTGAAACTCAAGAGTAGCAATTCTTTGATTGGTTAGAAAAAAGAAAACAAGAAAATTAGTAAAGTATGGTTTAAACAGTATGTTAATAAAAGAAACCTTCCACTACATTGGTGGGAACAAAAGTTTGAGGGGCAGAATTCATGGGATCTCCTCACAGAAAGGGGCAAAGAGACTGGGGAGCACCAGTTAGGAGTCTCCTTTACAGGCCACCCCACCTTCCCCAGCCCCACAAAAAGCTTTAGAGAAACTAAAAGATGCTTTCCTCTGAAAATAATGATAACCCTCTGCGCAGGCAATAGCGTGCTGAAAGAAATGATCAGACCGCTGAGTACAGCTTGGATCATGGAAGGAATGGCACGCACAGCAGAAGTGCGGGAGGGACACTGGCACAGTCAGTGGGCTGGCTCCCGCTGGGCTCGGGAGAGAAGCGGCTGAAGCCTCACACACAGTAGTTAAGTGAACGTGCAGCACTCACTTTGGAAGGGTCATAGTAATGCAGGAAAGCCGGATCCTTCCTCAGGACAAAGCGCCGCACCTTCCAGTTTTTCCTCTTGTGCCCCTAACGCAAAGAAAGGGTTCAAGGCTCATCAGGGACAGCCCTGACCCTTCCTCCCACTTCCTTGCATTTACTGCCCAAGCCAACTTGCCACAAGGGACTGCTTTCCGGACGGAGTCTGCTGGAGACCTGAGGATTGCAGTGACCTGGACCTCCCTGCCCCAAGACACTTGAGCAAGAACACTGTCACAGTTAGTGGACAGAACCAGAAAGGGTCAACACTGAAGGGACAGGGGAGCACTATCCAGACCCCAGTCAGGGTGTAAAGAAGACAGGGAGGCAGCAGGTATCCACTGGACTAAGAGCTCCCAGGCAAACTGGAACCCGAGGGCACCAGCTTTTAAGTGTCAGAAGCAAACCTACAGCTTCATGGAGATATGTGCTCACATGGACACTAAAATCCACTTTAGCATTCTCCATCGGAAAAAGGAAGAAGTGATCAATCGTATGTTAAAAATCTTAATGTACAAGATACTGATGTGTAGGGCTCTCTTTGGCGTCACCCCCAAGATCATGCGTCCTCAGCCCCCAAGCCTGGAGCCCCCAGAGTCCCTCCTACCCCCTCCCCCTGGCCGGCCAGGCACTGGCTCCCTACCCTCACTAGACTCCCATGGGGCCTGGGCAGCACGGCCCTCGGGGTAGAAGCTGTCCCATGCGTGGCAAGTAATCTAAGAGCAGGTGGGGATCCTGATGTGCAAGAAGCAGGAGACAAGGACAATGTGTGTCCCAAGTAACACAGGAATGGCACCGAGCAGCATGTGTCCATTGGACAGACTCGCCGTTTCACACAGCGTGTGGGCTGTGCACCAACAGGAGCAGCGTGCAGAAGGTCTGTTCACACGTGGTGGCACGTGTGATTCTGTTCAAGGCTGGCCTGTGCATCCAGCACGCAGGTGTGCCATCACAGGGACGCTCCCCCAGACATGGTGGGCAGTAGTGGCCATGGTCAGTTTTTAAACACTGACGTGACACGACAGAATGTCATCTTTGACCTACTGAAGTAGGTGGACAAGACTTATTTTTTGTTGGAAAAGTGCATGAGGGAGGTGTGCAGCCTCACAGAGAAAGAGGCAGACACCCCAGGAAGCGTCAGGAAGCTGAAGGCCGGCAGATGCAGACCCCAGCCCTGCAAGCAACGCCCTCGCGGCCGAGTGCTCGCAGTGGGTACAGAGGCAGACGCTGGTTCTCGGGACTGTGATCATGACTCCTGGGCCTGCTTCGCCTGAACCTTGGGACTCTGTGTGTGCGCGCTTGTGAGAGAGACAGAGAGAACGGGCATGTTCTTGTGCCTCTCGTCTTGCGGCCTGCAGCTGCCTTTGGCTCCCGCTTTAGCAGATTCTGCTGGTAATGAGCAGCTGTCCTCCGCACGCTCAGCCCTTCCCACCCTGGGGGGGCACCTGCCCATCTCCTCCCTCTCCAAGGCAGGCATACCTGCTTAGCCAGATAGCCTTGTTTTACCACTGTACCACTCAACTCCACAGTGCTGAGACTAATTTCTTCCTTGGAGCTTATCTTCTTCTTGTAGCTCTCAGCCTAGCGGGAAGAAAGAACAAGGACTCCGTGACCAAAAACGTCCCAATTCCAGGCTCTGGGGGCTACCACAGGGGAAAGGAAAATCCTCGATCAGAAACCTCACTCCACCCGGAGAGGAAGAGGTCCCCAAACCCTAGGGCTCTCGCCCATGACTGTGGACCCCCGGTGCTCATTCTGTTACCTCCTCCTTCCTCTGCCCCAGTGGCAAGAGGAACTCCCTCCCTAACTTACGAAAGTGTACAGGGCTGTGGAGTCATCCAGGAACTGCTCGGCCAGGTCTCCAGAGCGAATGGCTCCCATGCTTCGGACACCTACCGGCCTCAGGAAGTTCTCTTCCATGAGCATGGAGGCCAGGGTCACGGCTTCCAGACGGTTGGCAGAAAAGCTGTTGGAGATGAGCCAGTCCACCAGGGAGGAGCCTGCATTGGGGCAAGGGCAGCACCAGTTAGATGACAGGCTACAGGCTGGCTTCCCTGGGGATGCTTGGCTGGGACCTCACTGACTTTAACCTCCTGGGCAGCCTTGGGCTCTACCCAAGAGCAGACCCAAGGCCACAACCACATGTAGCCATCTCAGACCAGCCTGCTGGCCGCCGGCAGCTCTGGCCTCAACACAGGAGAGCTAGCACGGCTGAATCCCAGGTTGCGAGGCTCCCGGTTTCCAACGCCCGCGCCAGCCCCCAAAAGGGGAGGCTCACCTATGAAGGTCTTTTTGTAGGTGCTTCCCTGCTCCATGTTGGGGCTTGGTCGGATTCCACTGCTGCTGTCGTGCATCTTGTCCACGATGCGACTAACCAGAAGGAAGGCAAGGAGAGGGACCCCTCATCACACCAACACCATGGGGAAGGGGCCGTGGGAGCAAAACAAGGGGCAACCAGTGTGCTACGTATCACAGAGCAAGGGGGGATCACGTGATGCGTCAGAACTAGAGAGGTAGGATTTTCAGACGTTTCTTTTGTTCTGCTCATCTACATGTTCTAATGTTTCTATATGAGACAGGTACAGTTTTGTAGTAAAGTGTACAACGATGATTCTCTATGACTGCATAAAGTGGGACCTCCTCCAGCTACTTCTCAAAGCCACACAGCACTCGAACCTGCTCGCGCCTGCGATGCTCCCCCCACCACCGCACTCTCCATGGTCTAGCAGCGCCCTTGCTGCACAATCAAGACTTCAGCACCGGGCATGGAGCTCTCTGAGAGTCCAGAAAGGGACTTGTCCTGTGTCTTTGATGGGTGTAACCATTCCGCTATCTGGGAGGTTAGGGGGTGCTGCCTGTGGGGGTAACAGTCTCTGTGATGGAACTCCTTTCATACATCCCTACTTTTTAGAGCGCTGCCTCCAGCAACAACCTGCTTTCTGTTCTGTGAGACAATTCCTGCCTTAAGTTGGAAAGCCCTGAAAGGAGATCTGATGTATCCCTGTTTGTATCTCCCGAGCACCGAGGGCAATATAGGGCATGCAGCTGGCGCTCTATAACTGTTGCCTGAATGAGGAGCTGGATGAGGAACCTCAGAGAGCAAGAATGCGCCTGCTACCTGAACATGTCCCTCTTGCTGCTCAGCTGCAAACAAGCCCGGTGACATGGCGAGTGGTGGTCCCTGGGGGGCTGTGACGTGGCCCTGGACACCCTGGCTGAAACTGAAGGGAGGGACTCAAGACACTGAGGTGGGCAGAAGCAGCAGGGACCCCAAGAGGTCAGAAGAGCAGGGCAGGTAGCTAGGGCCTAAGGCCCCAAAGCACCAGCTGGTATCGGACAGGCCTGTGCAGCAGTTGGGGGCCCATTCCCTGTGTCACACAGACGTTAGAAGCTACAGCAAAGCCAGGCAGGGCGCGGGCCATGGGGCTGGGCACTCACTGCAGACTGATGTGAGGCGGCAGCTTGAAGGAGTTTTTGAGTATGTGCAGCTGCTGGACCTTCCCCGGCTGCCCCGCGTGAATAGCCCCCGTTATCTCAAAGGCCCAGGCATCCCTCTCTTCTCGGGAACAGGCCTCCAGGAAGTACTCGGTGGACGTTCGCGTCTTCAGCTTAATGAGTAGCTGCGGGAAGAGATGGCCAGTCAGATAAGCGCTCAGAAGCCTGGTGGGCAAAGATAACAGGGCCATGGCCAACCTGCGACATGTAGGTCCGGCTGCTGCCGAATGCTCAGTCTCCCAGGCATGTCCCAGGAGTGGTCCTCAAAGATCCTCCTACACACCTCAAGCCACAGGGAGTCCATGGCCTCCTAAGGCAAGCTCTCCCCCCTGTACAGACTATTTGGCATAGAGACAACTTCCGGGCACTTTGCCTCCCTGCTTCTGACACTGCCTTCGAGAACCACACAGACTAACCTTATGTCCCACCACAGCCCCTGGGCCAAAATGGGAAATGCACTGGCTTTCACGTCAGATCGATCTGATAGCAAATCCCAGCTCTGCCCTTAGCTGTGGACACTTGGGCCATTGAGGATCCCCACTGGGCCCTGCTTTCTTCACCTGCCGTATGGGGATATGAACACCTACCTCGGAGGCACCGTTCCTCATGCTCCCTTCCATGCGCTTTTCTCTAGTCTAAGCATCCCCAGTCTTTCACATACTTCTCATACGGTATGTTGAAACTCTTAACCAGCTCATACTCTGCTACATGTTCCGCAGGTGGTCAACAGTTTCCATGAAACAGAACCAGCTGCTGCGGGTCAACAGACCCACAGAACAGAACCAGCTGCTGCAGGAAAGTTCTGAGGGGTGCAGGGCGGCACGGGGCTGACGGCCCAAGGTCGCACTGACGGCACCGTAGACTCACACTCAGTGCGGTCAGCCCAGAGTCCTTCTGAGGTGGGCTGCACCTTCTCCATTCCTTAAATGTGCAGAGGAGTTTTTCTGACCACTGGATGTGGTCAAAAAATGGATGCTGACCCTATTAAATGTCATCTAAGTAGACTGGGCCTCCAGCTTCTGTTGGAAAACAGATGCATTCTTTCATTCCCATTCTGGTTTCCAGTGCATTGGTTCCCAACTTGCTTCGCTTTGCAAACTTAACATCCCTCCTGTCAACTAACAGCAAAAACGGTGGTAAGACAAGGTTGGCTCACAGTCCCCTAGAACACCATGAATCTGTTCCTCCAAGTTAACACTGACTCACTCACTGGCATCGTGAGAGAACAGATTCAACCAGCTCCCCGGACCTCCACGATCTCAGCTGGCAGTCAACATTTTAATGGAAGAATTTCAGGAGAGACTATAAAATTCCATGTGAAATCCAGGCATACTCTTTCATAGCTTCCCTAATTTAATATATATACACATACATACAGACATATACATGCATACACTTTATAACTTGTTCTTAATGAACCTGCAGGCTCCTCCTGACCTCTTCCAGCTCAAAGACCCATGAACCAGGCAGCTGACCGTCTGGAAATCAACATGAAGCTCACAACTGCAGTTAGCAAATTTAACTCATATCTCTTTTGAAAGTTTTTTCTATGTCCAGTCCATTCAACCTGCACTTTCTCTACCGATCCTTAAAGATTATTAAAGGGCATCGGGTCAACAAGTTAAACTACAAGTTCTGGAGAGTAATTTATGGAGAACTAGAGTCTTAAATTGACTTAGAAAAGTTTTTTTTCCCTCTTAAAATCATCTCACTTATCTGTAAATTTGTCTTTGTTCTTAAACATTAATTCAGCAAACATTTGCTGATCTCCTGCTATGTGTCCAGACATCATGTTTGGTCTTCTGACACCACAGGGAGGAAGGTGCAGCCCCAGTCCGCCCAGGCTGGGTCTTCTCCGGCAGCCCAGTTTTCCCTTTCCAGCAGCAGCGCCTGCAGGCTGGCAGAGGGAAACTGTAGAAGGATGTTTCATTTTTGTAGCTTCCTAGGGTGGAATGACACTCCACACACCTCCCTCTCCTTCACCCTCAACATCCAGTCAACCATGTCCTGAAGACATTTCCTTCACCATGTTTTCTCGTGGTTTTGCCTTATTATTTAATAGTTCCCTTTGTTTTCTTAAGAAAGATTCAATACTACAAAAGAGTACAGCGGTTAACATAACAACTACCAAGAAACCCACCACCCGGAATGCACTGTTATGGATATTTTCTTATACTTGAAAGGCTTGTCAATTGGTCTAGAAGAGTCAAAGAAGTAAAACATGGTAAGAAAGAAGAAAATGGTGGGGCGCCCGGCCCGCCCAGTCAGTGGAGCGTGTAACTCTTTTTTCTTTTTTTTTTACGATTTTATTTTATTTATTTGACAGAGAGAGAGAGATCACAAGCAGGCAGAGAGGCAGGCAGAGAGAGGAGGGAAGCAGGCTCCCTGCTCCGCAGAGAGCCCAAAGTGGGGCTCGATCCCAGGACCCGGAGACCACGACCCGAGCCAAAGGCAGAGGCTTAACCCACTGAGCCACCAGGTGCCCCTGTAACTCTTGATCTCAGGGGTTGTGAGTTCAAACCCCATGTAGAGAACGCTTAAAAATATAGGAAAGCCAAAAAGGAAGAAGATAAAGTAAGATCCCTTCTTTATGGATCTAGTAACTTACTAGGAACAGAGCGTAGTTCCGCATTTTAGTCCTCTTAAGAGCATTTTTACCCATCTATTCTCTCACTCAGAACCTTCGATGGCTCCCCACGTCCTCCATCTGGCCCCAGCCAATTTCCCATTGCTCCATGGGTGAACATTCCCTTGTGGCCACATGGGCCATTGCTATCTCCAAATCTATCTCTCCCCTCACTTTTACTCAAGGCTTTCCACCTGCTCAGAATGTCTGCCTCTCCCCTCTTTCAGATCTTTCCCAAATCTCTACTCCTCCCAGTGCAGTACCTGACTCAGCCAGCCTCTAACGACATCTTCCTCCTCTTCGGGAATACAGTGTTCTCTACAGCTCACCATGCCTGTGCCAACATTTGGAATTCTGAATGTTTTTTCAATTAGCCACTTGCTTTCATAATAAGATTAATAACTCAAGGGGAAAAAAAAATCTCTTACCATTTTCTTCCTTGATTCCTCTAAGCAAATTTCCTGGCACATAATGAGCCCTCAAAAAAAATCGATTCAGATACCTTTTTGATGGTCAGGTTAAAACTATGCCTGACTTTTGGAACATGCACGCCCCTCAGGGGATGAAAGCCACCATATTAAATTCCAAGGCAGCAGTAGGTGTGCAGTGCCTCCTAGCCAACAAAGTGCTTGGACAGACCAGCACTTTCTCTCTTGATCCTCAACACAACTATCTCTCATGATCCCCAACACAACCATGGGAGACAGCGAGGCATCATTATTCTACTCCATTTCATAGATGAGGGACAAAGGCTCAGAGAGGTTCAATTACTTACCCAAGGTTGCACACCTGGTACGCAGTGTAGCGGACCTGAATTTAGGTTTTTCTTTTTTTTTTTTATTTAAGATTTTATTTATTTATTTGACAGAAAGAGATCACAAGTAGGCAGAGAGGCAGGCAGAGAGAGAGAGGGAAGCAGGCTCCCTGCTGAGCAGAGAGCCCGATGAGGGACTCGATCCCAGGATCCTGGGATCATGACCTGAGCCGAAGGCAGAGGCTTAACCCACTGAGCCACCCAGGCGCCCCTGAATTTAGGTTTTTCAATGATAACTCAGCTCTTCGCCCATACCACCCTCACCAAAGATGCCACAGGTGGGAGGGTCCGAGGCAGGAGGAGCCAGGAAGCAGGGGCTTCACTTACAGGTCGGTTCTCATACTCCAGGCAGGGGCAGGTGATGGTGCAGCCATCCAAAAGGATCCGACCCTTGGGAGGGGTCACCTTCCGACCCCCCTCAAGCTTGTAGTACAGCAGCGTGTTCTGCCGGAGGATGAACCACCGCGCCTTCCAGTTGTGGACAATGTGACCCTGAGGACAAACAGGAGAGCCCTGCGGTGAGGTGGCTGAGAGGACAACGCTGAGTTCAGGGAGAAGTGTCACAGGACCCAGGGAGCCCGACTGTGCCATTGAATCAACTGTTCAAAAATGGAGACAGCATTATCTTTTTAAAACAAAACAAAACCAAAAAACTCATTATATATATATTTTTTTTTTAAAGATTTTATTTATTTATTTGACAGAGAGAGATCACAAGTAGGCAGAGAGGCAGGCAGAGGGAGAGAGGAGGAAGCAGGCTCCCTGCTGAGCAGAGAGCTTGATGCGGGACTCGATCCCAGGACCCTGAGATCATGACCTGAGCCGAAGGCAGCGGCTTAACCCACTGG